>NC_135440.1:8372231-8672231 GCF_051991255.1 Vanacampus margaritifer | reverse complement strand
AAGGAGAAAAGGACAGAGTTCAGGTACAGGAATTCATGACTTACAGTATAGAAGACTTACGGGCTCAGCGTGTATCGGCATGCAAAAAGACTGCTTGTGTGTAGCAAATTGTCATGTTTTAGGGCTGGGTATCGCCAATAACCTCGTGATACGATATGTATTGCGATACGCGTGTATCCCGAAACATGTCCTTAAAGGCAATACGCACTCTAATATTTTCATTACTTTGCATACATTTTAGTGATAGTCTGATATGTTTTTTTCCAAGGCCGATATCGATACTGATTATTAGTAGTCAAGCAGACTGATAATCGATATTTTAAGCTGATATTCAATTGCAGTACAGCCAAAATTTTATTAAATTAAAATCTTTTCATTTTAAACAAATAAAGAATTGACAGCCTTGTTTAAAAATTATAACAAAAATCGCAATATAAATAAACAAACAAACTAACTAAAAAGTGAGCTTCTAGGTCCCTAAAGTTTTCTACTGCAAGTAGTTTTCCAAAGTTTCAACATACCAGTAATTTCTTCATTTTTTATTTTTAAAAATAAAAAATGTAGGGAGTTCCCAGTGTCAGCATTATTTTTTATAAAGTTGAAGGTAAATAAATCCATACATGAAAAGTTTTCAGTATCTCACTGAGCAACAAATGCATGCGAATGTAGCTAATTTGCCGTTTTCGTCAGGGTTTGAAAAAGATTTCAAAAAATCTTTGCAGACGGTGAAAAATTGTCTGAATAAGTTTGAAACAGTCTGTGAACATCTTACAAATCCTGATGAAAACCCTAAATTCGCTACGTTTGAAAGCATTCATTATGCTGGATGGCAAAAACGTTTTCTTCTTTAAATGTTAGCAGCGCTTCCGGTTTACCGCCAGCACCGTGCCTGTTCGAAATGTGTGTGCACTAGGCAGCTTTCAGAGAAGTGCTGGTAAACTTTAGGAATGATTGTGAAATATCGATTCAGACACCTGTACAAGTTGCAACAATCTATTCCCCAAACGATTTATTTTAGCACACCACTATCAAGTCAGCAAGTTGATTTTGAAAACTAAGATTCAAATAAAACGAAAGCATAGAAAGTATGTGAAAATCAAAATGTATTGCTTGTCGTCGCTACTCAAAAAGTAAGGACTTTACTTTGAAGAGACAACATGGCAGATTGTGTGATATGAAAGATTCAAGACAACCATTAAGTTTGTGTTAAATTGGTTCTGCCAGCTGCTCTTTTAAAACTCAATGGGGATTTTTTAAAATCTTCCAATGTTCAAACAGCATTTAGAAAAATCTGTAGCAACATCATGTGGTTTACCAGACTGACAGTTTTCAGTTTACATGGTCACCACTTTATCCACATAGCATAAAGGTAGAAACTAATAGTGGATGCCGGTTTATATTTTAGATCTCTTGTAATATCTTACACTGATCCGTACTTTGGTCTGCCATGAGAGTTAATTCTCAAGTGGAAGGCTTCCTATCTAGGCCACATCCCAAATTAAGATCTTATTTTAGCTCATCCAGTTATGTTATATTTAAGAGACAAATTATATTTTGTGTCAAGGGGTTTGCATCGTTGATGAGATGAATTATATGTAGAACTTGATCTACTTCTCACGATTCATAATGTTTAACCTTTGCTACCTTTTGAAGATAATTTAATGTGTCACATGTAGTTTGATGGTCAATTCTATCAATTACTCAAACTGGGCTCTGCAAAATCTGCTCTATTATATAATATGTACTATGTTAAGATCATTCAAACTGGAAAAAGTCTTATCCTATCATGCTATGCGTCTGTGAAACTATATAGACTGTAATTGAGGATTGCTTTTTTCTAGATCTCATTTTGGTTTCCTGCTGCTGGTGCAATTAGACAGATGTCCGCACTGTGGACAACACAGCGACTTGCTCTGCATTTTAAAACTGTTTATGTTGGTGCCCGACGCCGTGCAGATGGGTTCTGCTGTGGATCAGTCTACCCGCTATACATAAATATTGAATACTTGGCATGGCACAGTGCATTGGATTAGTTAATCCAGCCCGGCGATTTCAGGGGCACAAGATGGGAAATTGTTGGGAGGGGTATTGGCTAAGGCTGACATGGCTTTGCAGCACAATCAGAAGCTTTCATGCACACGGCCATGTTCGATGAAAAATATGGAGTGGTTGAATAAAACAGGAAACACAGTCCCTCATACATTGTCTATACCAGTGGTTCTAAAATGTGTTTGTACCTCTGTTCAAATGCCAGGATTTTGTGATATTAAAAAAATAGACCAAGATAACTGTTTCCCCCCATTAATGTAACATATAAACTCATAAATTTGGGGCTATTTCTTCATATAAAGCTTCCTTAGAGAAGGTGAAGGGAATTAAAAACAGTTCCATATATCTGTCAATGTTACCACAAAACCTTCAGTTTTCTGTGAGAAAGCAAAAAATAAATAAGTAAAATTGTCATGAAAAGCCTACTAGAACAACTAAATTTTATTTGGGATTAATCAGAACTGATTTAAATGGTGGCAGATGTGTGCTGCCTCCCATTTAATATGAATTTGAATGTGGTGGGCTAATACTGCCACATCACAGTTATAAGAGGGTGTGTACAACCACATTAATTCAATTGATAATTTTAGCTTTCCCTCTACACTTTCCCTTTTCCCTTATGAAGATAAAAAAAAAAAGACTTGTACAGGTTATAGGTCACATTACGGTGGAAAATTTCAGATTTAAGGCTCTTAGTGCTTGTCTTGTTAACTACAATAATCTGACGAGTTAATGGGCTTTATATGTATATATAAACAATTCCCCCCCCCCCACAAATATAACTTTTTCTTTGTTCTTTAGACGAGCTGTTGTTGAAATGGTGTGGATAGACAAAGGTTTAAGTAAACATTTCCCCCTGAAGTCCCTGTCCTTGAAAACACTGGCCTTTACTCTTACCTGAATGAACCGTTACCAAGGCAACAAAATTGGTGAAAAAGATTTGAAGATGAGACCCGAGATGTAAAAGCGCAAATGGAAACCATAATTCATCTTGGAGGCAATTGGACACACTGTGTGAGTGCATATGTTGGTGTGTTGGTGTTTTGCGTCTGTGAAACAGAAGTTCTCATAAGACTAAAAACACAATTGGCTCTTATGGTGTTTACACACCAAGCCATGTGAGCAGGCCCATTTAATGCGCAGTAGATGTGTATTTACACTGTGACCTGAATACATAGGGATGAGTCACTAGTAAATGTACCTTGTAGCGATGTTTCTGTTCAATTACTCTGCTTCAGTGCTTTCATGGTTTGAGCATGGCTGAGCAATGAACAAACATTTTATCATTTGAGTCAAGCTGCATCTTCCTTTAAGTATCCAGTTCTGTTTCGTTTCAGCAATTGAAAAATTGATCTTAAGGCTCTGAATGACTCAAATAGTTTGTGCTTAAGGTAGGGCAGGCTAACATGAGCGTTAATATGGCAGACAACTCCACTCCGAAGTGGCACAAATTCATATATAACAACATTTTCGCTGCTTACCAAAATCATGACACCATCGCGAATGACTGTGTCCCAAAAAAGGACAAGGAAGAAGGTAACGGCCAGAGGTGGACTATTTACAAAATGTTGCTAGTCTGTCGTGTGTCTGTGCCTTGGGCACTCTATCATCAATAATGTAACAGACTGAATCAGTGGCCATCTGATAGAGGAGTTATCAAAGTTTGATTGAGTGTCAACTTCAACGCTGCGGTTTCGTAATCCTTCCGGCGGCATTCAATTGTTAAGAGAGGTGCTACAGGCCTCGCTCTCTGCATTTGGCCAGCCAGATCCTCGGACCTCACTGTGTGTGAATTTTTAGGGCATTTTATCAAATATTTGACCGATCTGCAAACTAAATCCTTACCAATCATTTTCTTCACTGATGTGTTTATAAATATGTGCAGTACAACGTATTAACAATTTAAAGTATGTTTTCAGTAACAACTGCTCAACGTTGAGGTACCAAATACTGATTTTCAAAAAAATCTAAAATGTTCTGTTTGGCCTTGGGTATCTTGCAAGGGGTCAAACTCTGGGTTTTTCATGATTCTGAGTTGATTGCAAGCATGTATTTTTCACCAAAACAATTCCTTGGTTGAAGAAAGGCCATGCCCACTCTCATGTCCAAAATTCAAAAGTAGCTTTATTTGTAGTCACAAGTAGTTACAAGTGCTGACCACTTCAGGATCAATCACTTGGTTTTCTCTAGACTCACCACCAACATGACTACAATTCTTGCATGAAATTCCTTTACAGAGTCTACTTGTAAATGTTGAGATGCACTTAACACAATTCCTCTTACAGAACTGCGCCACAGGTTGTTACCATCTCCATTGCAGTTGCAGCTTGCGAACTGCAGTAGCTCGTTAAAAGCCATGGGGTCTAGTGTTGGAACTGGCTCATAGCAATGTACACCTAATGTCCATCTATAGCTCAGTAATGGGAAGAAATCTGATGGTGTTTATCCTTGTCCTTGTTCTGTCGGTGAATGGAAGAATCTTCACTTTAGCTACTCTCGGGATCTTGGCTTTGTCAAGCGCCTTCAACTTCACTCTGTGGACAGCTGCTGTTGTTTGGGGATCTGGTAAAGATAGTGATAGTGAGAGGTTATTTTGATCCAAGCCAATAAATGGCAAGAAGTGTTTCCCTGAATAGAGACCATGTTTGGATCTATATTGTCTCAGGCAAATTGGATCAATACATTGGTTGTTTACCCAACCTCCATGGCCTCCATGACCACCCGATTATCATGGCTAGTTTCACTTCCACTGGCTCTCGTAAATGATAGATCCTCAAGCACAGAGTCAACCACAACCTCATCATCAATCTACTCATCAGTTTCTTCCACAGTGGTATAAAGAGTACCAGACGTGTCTCGGATGCCATCTCCATTCCTGTTATTGAGGAAGCAGTATTTGTAGCTTTGTGCCTCAGAATACGGCTATGTGTCTCCTAGCCTGTGTAACTTGTTGAGCATCCATTTTAACTCAAATCTATGATCAAGTTGTATGGCAAGTCCCATCTGGTATCCCAAAACTCCAGATCGAGGCCAACAGCCCTTTATGAAGTTCTGCCCCCAAATGGCTACTCTTTCATCGGTCTTCACCTTTGGCCTCAGGAACAACTGAAGACTCTCAGGAACAAGAACCTGTTGACTCTGGATGGCAGTCATACTGTGTGCTGTGGGGTATGACTTTGGGTCTAGAACTCTAGATCGACCATGGTGATGTCATTGCATATCAACTTCAGTGCAGTCTTTATGATTTGTGTCTGCTCATCTCCAAACTGAAAATTAACATGGTGCTCTCGCAGAATGTGGCTGTGTCATCTTTGAGGCTGAGCACATCTACACTTCTCTCCTGTGATGTGAAATACAAGGTGGCACAGAATTTATCTGGGAGTTTCTTCTTTAACCAATACTTTGAATAATGAAGGCTCTTAGCTGGTGATGGATCAAACTGCTGTAGCTTTACGTGGACTTGGTCAAGACTCATCACCCCATGCTCGAGTTCTGAGTCTAACCTATCACAGAATTCAACAAAAACAGCCTCTTGTTCTATAATTTTCTTTTGTCTTCTCTTTTTCCTCTAACTTCAGTTTTGGATTAATGGCTACCAGCTCAGTGGCCTTGTGGTAGAGTGTTCGCCTTGAGACTGGGAGGTTGCGGGTTCAATTCCCAGCCGAGTCGTACCAAAGACTATAAAAGAACAAAACAAATGGGACCAATTTTGTCTCCCTGCTTGACATTCAGCATTATGGGTTAGAATTGAGAGATTAGATCACCAAATGATTCCCGAGCGCAACCCCTGCTGCTAATCGCTCCCTCAGGCGATGGGTCAAATGCGGAGAATGAATTTCGCTCCACTTAGGTGGGTGTGACAATCAGTGGTACTTTAACTTTGTTTCAAAATGAGTTTTGCGGCGCAAATGGTACAGGGTTTATTTCTGCCACAAGGTCATTGATCCCTTCCAGATGTCAAACAACTTCAGTGCCCCAGTCATCCTCGCGACTCTGTGTTGTCTGTGCAAGCTTGCCTTCAGTATATCTGGCACTCTATGTCTCTAGTCTATGTCGTTCTCGCTTCCTCTGGACAGGTTCTGCAGATCTGTGCAGGTTGGTTGCAAAGAATGCATGCATTCTTGTACAGAAGCTGAACGGACCGAGAGCGATAACGGTGGGTATGGCTGTTTTTCCATAAATGAATGATTTTTGCAAAAAATACATTATTGCAATCAACTTAGAATCATGAAAAAACCCTAGTTTGACACCTCACAAGATACCCAAGGCCAAACAGAACATTTTTGATTTTTTTTCGAAAATCAGTATCAACTTTGAGCAGTTGTTACTAAAAAAAACATACAGGATTTGAACTTCAACTTTTTAATACATCGTGCTACACCTATTTTCTAAACACATCAGTGAAGAAATTGATTGGTAAGGATTTAGTTTGCAGATTCTCATATATTTCCCTTACTAAATGGGCTTGATGTTGTCCATTATGGTGGTGGTGGTCACACGGAGCACTTGCAAAACATGAAATAAAAACTTGAAGTACAACATGTGTCCAAGCTAGACTTTTCTATTATTTTTTAGATATTGTGTGATTGTTTTGGCATATTATTTTTAAATCACCCAGTACATTGATAGCGCTCTTGACATTGACAAAAAAAAGAGTAAACCTCAGTAAAATCGGTTGAGTAATGAGTATTTCATGACTTAATTTCAATGTCCATACAATGCCTTTGATGGGAACGTGGACGTCCCCAACATGGCCGACATGTATGTGTGTCAGTTAGCTGGCTGCTACAGCGCACTGGCGTATACATTCTTCATATCTATGGCTCCAATTAAGGCTTGAGTGTGTACAGCCAAAACTGTTAGTGAGGTAAGAGAACTTCTCTTTGAACAAGAACAAAAAAGCAAAGTGTCTGAATGAAGAAATCCCAATTTCTCAAATCACAAGGCAGACAATTTTTTTAAGTAAACTACCATGAAAGAAAAAAACAACAATATTTGCTAAATTAAATTAGAACAGAAATAAAGCATTCTTTTATTTTATGTCCCCCCCGAAAAATGGAGAAAAACGATAACACCTTTAACATATTTTGTTGAACAAGCTATAGGCAATCACTAAGATCAACCAAATTCAAAGTCTTGCAGCTGTACAAATTGCAGTAATTTGTGGCCCAAATGTATACTGTAGCTGTCATGAAGGACACTGTTTGCAGTCTGTTAAAAGGAGGCTCATCCAGCTCACTTTCAGTCAAGTCTTCAAATTCGGTTTGAAAACAAAATGGTGTGATAAAGATGTTCCTCTAGAATTAATTTGTGTTCATAAACATTTTTGGCCTTTCCTGAAAGTGAACTGATGGGCAATAATAATGGTTGGAGTATTGCTGGAAATTAAGTTTGGGTGATTTGGGGGAATGTTGGGGTGTGTTGTGGAAAATGGAAGTGGCTGGCAAACAGTAACATTGAGGCATTGGGACAAAACACTCACATTACACTGAGCAGCACAGACACACAGTGAAGCAACACAGTGCAGCCATCAAGTAAAACAAGAGTCAACTGTCTATAATCCATCTGAACATAGGAAAACATTCTCTCTGCTTTTCACTCTTTCGTTCTAAAATGTGTATTACTTGTGTTGATATGTAGAACTCATTTGGCTTCTGTTGTGAATTCCACTTGATAGTTAGGACAGTGTAGACTTTCTCTAGAACTATAAATACATGTGCTCTGATATGGTCTTGACTTTTTATTTCTGTCAAGTAGGAATACTCTCATGTGACTAGAATAAAGGGGTCATTGTTGATTGTACTGAACTCAAAATAACTAGGCTCCTTGCTCTGACACACAAAATTTCTAATTTTAAAAAGATTGTTTGAGAATTAGTGAAATATCCTCAATGGAACATCAATTTAACAGCAAACTGCAGAGAGCTGACAGATCTACATACACACATTATATAGTTGTGGAGGGTTGAGGTTACTTTGGGAGTCTTCCAATAACATGAAAGACTGATCTGAGTGCTCTCTCTTGGTTTCTCTCTGGTTGACTTGTAAACAGGCATGTTTCTAACATACTGGTGTTAGTAATATTTATTTGTAGAGGTGGGCATTCCATCAATATTGACAAAAGGTCCGTCAATCCGTCAAAGACGGAAGTCCATTTTGTTGGCAATTAACGGTTGAAAGGCAACTTGGAAAAACTGACGGGCTAAGCATTGCCAGAAGTGAGTTTTCGCCCGTTAGCGTAATCATCAATAATCGGGTCAGTACTATCGGATCTGGGCATTCCATCAATGACAGAATGCCCATTTCGCTGACGAAAGGCGGAAACACTGATGGTCACCTACTTTGCTGACGCACCGCAGAGTACTTGCTTTCCTGCGTTTGCTGTTCTTCAGCAAACAAGTAAATTTACACTTACCAGGTAACTTCCTCGCACACCATTCTCTCTCTTCTGGCCTAATTGTCTCAATGCTAATAACCAGTCATGTTGTAGAGCTCACGTGATGACAAACTGCCCTGATCATGTTTCCTTCGTCATTACTGGTACATTTATGTAAGCATTAGTTTAGTGCTCAGTTCACTTATCTGACATCAGGGTTAGGGTCCTTTGGTGCGCCATTTTAAGTCAGACAGGTTATTAAACAGCTAAGGGTCCTAAAAGGGGGACGCATTGAATCCATTGGCCCTGCGCGGCGGTATTCCTGGCAGTTACAACCATGCGCACATACTATATATGGTGACAATAGTGAGGAAAAACATAGTAACATAACAATCTCAAGCGGACTGAATGAGTGTGAAGCTTCGTAAATCGTAGTTGAGCTATCATTAAAACTATATTGTTCCGTCTTCTGTGTCCTGCCCCGCTCTTTGACTTGAGTGCTCATGTGGATGAGGTGCTCCAGCAAAGCCCCCGTTGACGGACTGAGTATTGACGGACTGCGCTCATTAAATTAACTGTCGGTCCTAAAATTTAATTATCTTTTTTTTTTTGCCTGTTTGAAATAACATTAACGGATTGATGGATTGACGATTACAGTTTGATTCGGTTTGAAATAATTGATGATTGATGATGACGAAAGGGTGTTCCGGCTGTTGACGAATGACGGAAGCACAAAATTCATTGACGTGCCCACCTCTGTTTATTTGGCTGTTTTGTTATCCATGCCTACATTATAGCTTCAACACCATTAAGGAAGCATGCACAATGGTGACGCTTCACATAAAAGTGAAATTGATGTTTATATTGATTAGTAGTATTCTACAGCTAGAGGCTGCTACGCTTGTTACCTGAGGTCAGTCTCTGAGATACTCCTCTGGTGCAAGTCGTCTTCTTTCATCAGCATTTCTTCATGATGCTGCTCGTCTTTGTCTACTTTGTCCCTTGGTCCCTTTCTCACTCCCTTTGCCATCCCCTCTTTATTGACCTTTGCCCCTTCACCTCTCTTGCCTGTCTCTTCCTCTTCTAGTACTTCAACTAAATGCTCATCCCCCTCCCGCGACTGGCTCCTTGATCGCAAATGGCTGTAGACGGAGACAGAAGCAAGACAGCACATGCACAGCAGAAAGAAAACCAAACAAAAACATGAGAAGTGTCAAGTGACAAAAATAAAGCCAAACACACAGAACTATTGCAGCCAAGATCAAAAGCAGACAGAGCAATAACAGAAGACAGAAATGCCAACCTACTGCTGAGTGTCATGCAAGATGTTCGTTTATAAATCAGATACAGGAAACACCAAAATGATGCAATGTCTTGTGATTATTTCACCAATTATGACCAGTTGTGGACAAGCTTCTCCCACAGCTTAAAAGCAGCAGAGTTCAAACATTTGGTTCGAGATTTTTCTACAACAGAGCCAAACCTGAACTCATTGGGGTGAGAAAATGGCACAGTATGCTATCTGGTGCATTTTTCTCTTGGGCTCAACCAGGTGCAAACAATTTCAGTGTTGAAAATGTCTGGACATGGGAACCTATACAGGAATAAAACATTTCAGCTGTGGGGGATTTGTCCACTCATGAAAACAAGACATTGGGGGTATATTGAAAAAACTTCCCTGAAAGAGGTCATCTTACCGGATCTTGCGGTTTCCTTGTGGCCTTTCAGACTGGACAGACATGTAGCTCGTGCTGCTGAACCGAGAGGCGCTACTGGTTCTCGACACAGCGGACACGTCGCTAACATCACTGTCTGATGATTTGGCGGACAGGTTATCTGAACCCCGTGGATCTCTGCCGGAATGCTGTTCAGAGAAGAAAACAGGTTATAGTCTTTCTGTCATTAGGATAGACCAGAACAATTGAACATTTGTATGTTCTTCCAAGTAACACCATGTTGCTTTTGAAGAGCAGCCACCCTCGATCAGGGTGTGCCATGCTGCAGGGAAAGGCAAACATACTCCATGCGCAGAAAGAAAAATGTTTCTATTAAACAGAGCGAGGTGGTGCAGTATAAAATAGTTTGTGGCAGTTGACACCCAATTTGTCGTGCCTACTATTCCCTCCAACAACAAATGGGTGCAACAATATCTAAACCTCATGATTTCATTTCATTAAATGAAACAGTTGGACACTTTAGGATTCATTAGCCTTGGCGGAACTCTTCACTCAACTCAGTAGCATTCTTAAGTTAGCCCCTCAATTCATTTTCCATACTGTTACTCATGATTATTATTATTTTCTAATTGATTTGATCTATTAATACTGTGCAGTGTTTCCCACACCATTTTAATACTTGGGCGGGCCTCCGAAGTAAATTGGCCACCACCCAAGAAGTTTTCAAGAAAATGTATTAAAAATATATTTAAAAAGAAAAGAAAAACATGTCGCGACAGGCTAAAACACATGTAACGTTAGTTTCGCCGTCACTCACTTGTGGATCGTGAGGTTGACGTAGTAACAGGAGTGAAACCCACCTCCCTTCCAACACGCCTCCCATCCCCACCGCCGGAGTCCACCCACCCAAGTAGATTTCAAATCTGTGGGAAACACTGCTGTGATTACTTTACATCTCCAGTTACAGCTTACCATAAAGAAATTAGAAAGGCTATTGTCTCCATATAAAAAGGCTGTGGGCAAGGATATGGGGGGTAGGTAAGGTGCAGAGTCGGTTGATGTTGCACTGGTGGAAGTAAGATAGATGATTGGCTTATTTTATTGATACGGAAATAAAAATCATAGTGTGCTGCCAAAAATGGTACCTACAGTATACTCTTGAGGAGGGGAAGAGGAAACTACGAAGCGAACAGCTAAGATGGTGCAACTGCTTAATTTGGATCATGTAGATTTCATGCCAACAAAGACAACATAGGTTTTGTCACTATTTAATTTCATGAAGTTAGAGAGTTGAACTAGATGTTAATTTCTTATAAGCAGCAAGTGAGGGAGAAGGGAGGAAGTGAAATTATGTTTTTTCAGGAGAGGTAGAGATTGGTGTCATCTGTGAACTAATAACAGATAATAAATAATACATTTATCAAAACTGTTTTTTAAAAATCCATGTATTAAAAATGGTGCCAAGGTGGAGGTAAATGATGAAAATCAGAAGCCCCCGGGACAGAGCCTTGGTGCACACCATAAGAATGGGTAGAGAAAACGACTTTTCTGAATTAACTGAGTGCTGTCTTTGAGGTACAAATGAAAGCAGTACAATGCCGATTGAAGATATTGTACGGAGGAGGAGATTATATGAGCTGGTGTCAAAAGCTGCACTCAGGTCAAAGAGGATGAGAATCCAAAGTGAGTCAGCTGTGACAAGGTCAAATCTCCAATGATAGCATATTTCAGTATAAATAGAAATAAGATACAGTGGATATTAAATTTATACACAGACCTGTTTAAATACCAACTATTCAAGATATGAAAAACGAGAGAAGATAAATACATTCTGAACTTTTCCCATTGTTAATGTAAACTACAAACTGACCATCTCAATTGCAAAAAAAATATTTTGGAGATGGGAAGCAAAAATATTAGTAGTAAAATAGTGGACTAATAGTAAAAAACAAAAACAATTGAGATATTGTGGTTGCACAAGTGTGCACACCCTCTTACAAATCGAGATTTGACTGTGCTCAGAATTAATATTCAAACTTAAATTGGAGTCAGCATACACCTCACCATTTAAAGTGCTTCTGATTGATTGGAGTATTGGATTTGCTCCAAACAAGTCTTTTAAAATTATGGCCACAAACTTCAGTCTTAGTTTTGTCTGATTGTTTTGCATTTTACAACATGCATTTGGGAGACCTCAAGCATGTTTTTGCAAAATGTAACCGGGCTTTGATGTTTTTTTTGACAATGTTTTATCACAATACGGCTGACCGTCTTGCCACCCTAGCGCATAACCCAAAGGTGAAGACCCTACTCCAGAGAGAACCCAGGCAAGCAGGGGAAGAACTTGTAGACTTCAGATTGCAAGGCCTTAGCTGATGGCCTTGATAGTAAAACACATTCCACCATGCTACCAAAGTGTGTGGATGTGCATATAATCGTATCACTGACATGGTCTTTGAGGAATGTTTATTGTACTGTTGAACTGAGTGTTTAGTGTAGCTACTTAAATGTCCTGTTTGGAAATTCAGAATGTTGTTTTGTCAATGGAGCTTCCGAGAAGGATATTATTCAACAGACAATTCATAAGCTGGTCTGCTTTTTACAGCACACTGACTGCTTCTAAAGTGAGAGTGTTCATAACACAGACATAAAAGGAAAGCTGGGCAGCGACTCTTGAGTTTATCCCAGACACTAGGGAGACAGCAGGCTGTGGCCAAGCTTTCTAAACATGTCCATGGTCACTTTAGAGAGTAGTAAACACTTGACTCTGCAAACTGTCAAAGTCACGTTCCTTTACTTTACAACAGTTGAACCAAAGTACCTAAAGAAAGCACCATTTTTCATTTGCTCTACCTTTAACTCTATCCAGTCATTCAAGTACTGCAATTGTGCTACCACTTTCATCTGATCTTTATTACCTTGTAAGCTCTATCTGAACAGCTAGCTACTGATTCCGATTTTCACATATCTTTAGTAAGTTGTTAACACACACAGAGACACAAAAAAGACTATAGGCCTTATTAACCTATACAAGGTATTAGTTATTAGTAATTAGAGTTCTTAAACAATATTGTGATGATGATGTTATAATACTCCTAATAATAATCCTAGTTAATATAGTATTGAACACTCCTTGAGTTGTCACCTTATTGTGGTGGAGGGGTTTGTAAGTCCTAGTGATCCTGGGAACTCGGTTGTCTTGGGCGTTTTTTCCCCCCTGGTAGAGTCATTTAGGGTCAACAGATCATAGGTGAAGGACTACACAAAGCAAGGCTCGGGACCCCCTGGAACCAGGCACACCTTGAAAAGGAAAATTAAGTTCCTCTTCCCAAAGACTGACTAACTTCGGGCGGGGCCAAGGTGGTCAATATGTGCTGAGTGGTGGCTGAAAGCGGGAGGGACCACAGACTATAAAACATGGCACCTCTCTGGTAGAGAAGACACCTGAACTGGTATGCAAAGTCAAGAGGTTTAATCTCGATATAGTCAGGCTGGCCTCGACACAAAAGGTTGGGCTCCGGAACTAGGGTTGGACTCTCTTCCAGTGAAAAGGAATCTGATTCACGATTACCCCTTTAAAACATAACTTAGTTAGAATTGTCAATGCTGCATTGGATGTCACACCTCTGCAACACTGCATGGATATCAACGACTGGATTAGCAGACCAGGGTGGTGACCTCCCTTCTTAAAAAAGGAGGGTGACTTCAAACTACAGGGGGATCACAAAGTCCTACTGGTCTATTCAGGGGTTGAGAAGAGTCAATTGAGAAATTGAACCACATGTGCCATATCGCAGCAAAGTAGAGGTGTACATTATGTCCATGAATCTCATGTAGAGGTAATACGGTATATGCAATGCATGTATTACATATTTCATTTCAACATATTTTCACCTTGTGATAGTCCTGCTCCAGCCGCGAGTCGGAGCCAGCTCCCTGCTTGTACTTGTTCATCTTCATCTTCATCTGCCTGGTCCTCTCCTCCATGTCAATACCTGGGCCGAGAATGACAGTTGTCATATGGAGGTCAATACACTAACGAGTAAAATGTATGGCAGCGGCGGGAAAAACTGCAGTGATGGGAGACAAGCTTCTGTTGTGCTATGTATGAGTCACGAGCTATGACAAGGACCAGTCAAATGGGAGAAAGCTGAATGGTCTGCTTGGAAATCATCACATCTCTTGAGTAAAGAAACAAGCTTTGTAACACATTAAACATTTCAAATTTTTCAGTAGTCATAATCCAAGTGTTAAAACCTGATCTTTACCCCGATGACCGCAACAATTTCACACCCTTCAGAACATTCTCATCCCATAAAAAAAAATCTTTGAAAAAGTTTTCTTAAAATAATGAATATCACAAAATATGTCCTCTCAAACAAGCTACAACAGCACTGAAACCTTCCTAATGGATGCCACCAGTGACCTTCTCTCTTCCGTTCTAAGCTCTATCACTCTTCCTTCTCAACCTCAGTTCAGCTTAGAATTTCATTGATCACTCGATCTTCCTCTGCCACTTGAAATCAGATGGCATCATCAACACTGCATTTCTCCTGGTTCACATCATACCTGCTTGACAGATCTACTACATCTCTATGAATAGCAACAAATCCAACAGTACTCCAGTCTTACATGGAGTCCCGCAAGGAACAGTGCTCGATTCCATTCTCTTCATATAATACACTAGCTTCATCAGTCATCCACCGTGGTTTATATTTCTGCTGCTATGCCGACGATACACCGTTGTATGCATTCACCAATTCTCTATAATTCTCTCTGCTCTCACCGACTGCCTTACTGACATAAAAACCTAAATGAATAACAATTTTCCAATCAAAATGCAAGGAAGCTTTCACACAGGTGAAAATTTCAATTTAAGGGTTATAAGCGAGCGAGACACGGCTGACCACCAAGTGCCAGAAATACAGTATATGCAGTACACATATTGTGTTTTACAACAGTAATTAACCATATTTATAATTTCATATCACTGGTGTCGGGTCAAAACATTCTACCTCCAAAATAGTAACTTTTCAGGAGATGCCTTAAAAACTACATGTTAACATTAAATCATCATCAAGAGAGCAAGCCATTTTTAACACTTTAGATTGGTCCATAATTTGTAAAACTGACATCCACACATATGGACTGACCAAAAGTATGGATTTGTGAAAAAATATTAAATTTGCCAAATTGTGACTTAAGAGGTTTTGGCCCGACACCAGCGATCGATGTGTACTTGTGGATGAAATAGCGAAGCTTACGGTAAATATAATCGCAAACAGCGTATGTACTGCGATAGTTACATTTCAATTAATGGGAGCGAGCACAGCCTTTCAAAATATCTCCATTTATTCACTTCATTTTCATCTTATTCTTTCATGTCCTCCTTCTGTAGCAACCTGTGTATTTATTGACTGACAAGTGATACGGTACAACATATTTTAAGAGGAGCCTCAGAACACGATAGGATAGGAATCCTTAAGCTAAATTGTCCAATGTGTGGGGGGTGAGTGGCCAGGTTTTGCAATGGTCGGGTCCTAGTAACCTCTTTGTTTGCTGTAAAGTGTGTCAGTATTAAGAAAAGCACTAATCAAATCTGATTCTTATTGTTATTATTATCATTATGAGTATCATCAAAGCCACCTTTCCATTTACTATATACTGCTTGTCCTCATTAGGGCTAAGTTTGGGCGTGAGGTGGGGTTTGCACTAGATTTGTCTCAAGCCATTTGCTTAGCAGTCAAACAAAATATAAATGAAATATAAACACACACAATAGAGAAAGGTGAGCAAATGATTATAAAGCACTTTTCTGAAGAATTAGGTGGTTGCTGTCATTGTAGTTAAAGTCAACTCAGATTTTTCTTTTTATAATACAGAGACAGTGTTATTGATGACTCTTTTGCAAGAAAATCTGATTTGTGAACATTATTTCTTAAGTTAAATGTACAACTTTCACAGTACTGTAGATAATGCTTCTTTTTTTAATTTTTTTTTTTATCTTTGTATCTTCAGCCCTGCAAGTACAGTATGTCCAACACTGGGATACAGCAAGTACATGTAATTCAGAGCATGATCAATATGTTAAGCTGCCTATCACTAGGTTGTATTCTATAAGATGGCTTTTGGTAAATAACTTCAGTCAGACATTTTTGCTGAACATGCAACATCTATTAAAAAGCAAACATACATAATTCTATGAATTCACACGGGGAACTGATACATAATCAGTTCCTCATGCATAATTCATAGAATTTGAGTGACTATAATGATTCTAATCAGTATTAGTTTTTCATTTGTGAGGAGAACAGTCCATATTGTCCCCTTTGAGGAATGTGTGACAGTCTCTACATAATATTTTTATTTCATGTTTTATTCTTCCTTTTATATATATAAATATATATATATATATAAAAAAGAATGGGGGCTGGCAACAAGAGCTGTAACAAAGATCACAATGTTGTGACAATTGGATGATTTTCCTAGCTGAAGCCACACAGTCTGAATAGTAAAATGACCAGGACAATAAATAGCGAGCAAAGCGTGAAAGACAACAGAGTTCAGTCAAAGTAGATGGCAAGGGTAAGCCAGGGGGGGTTTGTTGTGGGTGACTGGTGGGCAAGCAGAATAAAAGGAGGGAAAAGATGATGAAGAAAGGACAGACCTGAGTTCGTCCAACTTGGTGTGGCAGTGTCTTCTGGGATCACATCCAGAATGGACAGACACAGACAGAGGAGAGGAAGATGGATGTGAGAGGATGCAAGACGGGGTTGGGGTGAAGTCAGAGGGAGTGTGATAATACCAACGTAACCAGAAAAAAGGCCACTGTTTGGATGGTGAGAAGATAGAGGCTCGGGGAAGGAGGGCACACGACAACAATGTGACACAACATTGACAAAACAGCAAACACCCCAAAAAACAAACAAACATGCACACAATGCAATAAGAACACAAAAACTCCACCATGGGCATAAAAGCAAAAATAGTGCAAGAAGATGTGAGGTTGTAAGAGGCTTGCGGTAGAAGCGGAGATTTTCATTATTCGATTAACTGGAGAGGAGCAGGAATTGGGGAAGGCTCTGTGCTTTCAAGGGGGAAAAAAGCTGTAATAATAAAGACATGTTAATGCACTGAACCAGACAGAAACTTGAGGCCTTTGAGAGTTGGAGGTGTGAAAGAACGGTGGGTAAGAGGGGAAGGAGAGGTCGATTGAGTCTGTATAGGTCAACTTTGTGAAGTCTGGGGAAAAAAAGCTGTCAAATTATAATTAAAAGACACACAAATAGAAAGCTGCAATCAGGAAAGGGCACACTAGCACAAGGGCATTGGGAAATACACCAAGAACGTTGACGGCTAAACACACACAAGCGCTAACTCATGAAAGAAAATTATATAATACATCCACTGCCGGCTTTCAGGTTGTTTTTCATTGCCTCCGCATTCTCAGCCAACTTCAACCCTAAAATATTCTGGCAAATATTTGCTTTCCCTTCGGT
Source organism: Vanacampus margaritifer (assembly GCF_051991255.1). Taxonomy (NCBI): domain Eukaryota; kingdom Metazoa; phylum Chordata; class Actinopteri; order Syngnathiformes; family Syngnathidae; genus Vanacampus; species Vanacampus margaritifer. The sequence continues at coordinate 8,654,632 of NC_135440.1, read as the reverse complement.
GAATAAATGCGTTTGAGTCAACAACCAGCTTGTGAGTTATTTCCCACAGTTCTTGTTTGCTTCACTCCTTTATCTCTTCCTTTGTGTCGCAAAATGACAAAGCAGCAATGACTACAGAAAGGGAAAAGCATTGAGTCTTATCCAGACCTAATTCTTTGGGACAGTTTGCATTAAGCTCATTCGTTAAAAATTAAGGTCAATAATGGAGTGTCACATTAATTAAAATTTCTTTGCCAGACTTTTGATGTGCTTTCTTTCATCTCTTTGTGCAGATTAACATCACACCGTTAACGAGAATCAAATAATAATCGCCTCAGCAAGTTAAATTTGAAGTCCTCAATGACCTCATGAAGTTGAGTATAAGATGGTATGAGACGTGTGAGTACTGTATTGATATTAAGACTTAACAGATACTACAAATATGATCTATTACCACTACAAGTAGTCGTAGCATTACATGTAACTAGACAAAGTGTAATTTCTGGATAAATTGTGTGGGAACGCTGAAAGCTTTCTCCACAAATAAGAATCCGAATAATATTGTAACTTGTGGTTTTTGATTTACCAACACACTACTATGGGGATGTTCAATATCACTTTTTTTTTTTAGATCGATACAAGTTACAACAAGTACTCACCGCTTGAGTACTTGAGTACTGTAGTACTTTTGATACAGAAAGAATTCATACACAAAAAACACACACAAAAAACAATTACATATTTTTTATAGAAAGACCTATTTATGCCAATGTAGCATATTTCCTTAAAATTGCATGAAACTAATGGCAATTTTCTATTCTTCTAATGTTTAGCTCCTAATGGTAAAATGGTATCGGCCTCCAAATACCAATACTTTGAAATGAAGGGTATCAGCCCGATACTGATACATGGTCTCAGCACTCACCCATCCCAACACTACTACTACTACTAGTAGTAGTAGTAGTAGTAGTAGTAGTAGTAGTAATAGTAATAGTAATAGTAATAATAATAGTAGCTGTATTAGTAGTCATGTATCAGATCCAGAAGACAATAACAATGCTGGTAACATCATGAGACTGAAAATGGAGACATTTGATTAATTGAGGGACCTGCAATGACTGAACAAACTTTTCTCCATCATGAACAAAATTTGACATTCTCTTCATGACACTCTGCAGCTGCAGAGGAGATCTTTCTTATTCTTATTCAGCTTGGCTGCTGGAAACGATGGTTTTGGTCATCTTTTATACTTATATAACAACTCTCCACTGTGTGTGTAAAAAACGCTTGTGGACACTATAATGTTATTCATATTATATACAATTAGTATTTTATATTATAATCTGTTTAAATTACTATCCATATTTATATCTTTAAGTCACAGTAGCTAGAGAAAACCCACAAAAGCAAAATGAGAACATGCAAACACCACTCCAGGAGTGCCTGAGCTGAGATTCCAAAGACACACCTTAGAACTGCAGGGCAGATATGCTAAACACTAGTACACCATGCTGCCCAAATACTATTCCTATCATTATTATTATTATTATTATTTCCCAAATGTATCATCTCCATGCAGCACTGCAAAACAACTCACAAAGACAAGACAAGTCAAACAACCGGTAAAGAAAGCCATTCATAGACTGCATGTTCACATTTAAAACCTAATCCAATGATGAAGCTTCTTCATACAAGAGTATGTGATATACAGTAGGCCTGTCATTACTTAAATTTATTAAAATTTTATTGTAGTTTATTTTTATTTAGTTATTGTTTTATCTTTTTGCTCAGTGGATAGACTTCAGGAGACCAGTACGCAGTGAAACTGACACAAAGCATTCAAAGAAAGCAGAATGCACACCCAGACCAACAAACCTGTAAGACTGAGGGAGGGATGTGTCCCTTCATCAGACAGCGAGCCATTAAGCCCTCGCTGCTGGTCTTCCCAAGTTACTTCTAAAACGTGAAAAACATACAATAGACAAAAACACCTAAGGCAGGATGGAATAATAAGCAAGAACAAAAACTCACTTCAGACCAAGTTCTAAAATAAAATGACAAAATAAAGTGTATGGGATGTTAAAAGGTTGAGGTTAAGACAAACAAGCGAGAGAAACTCCTTTCCTCTTCAGCACCAAAAAAACCCCGAACAGCTCCCTTGTCATTTACTTTTGCATTTATTAGACATGTGTGCCATCTCCTGGTCACCAACTGTAAGGGCATGCTTGCTTCTAAAACAAAACTGAATTTGTGATGTAGATAGAGCATGTTCCGTGGAATAAAAAAAATTGTATTCCGAGGGAAATTTTTTGGGGATTATTTAAAATGCAATAATTAACTAAGGAGACATGTGTGTTTATCCAGTAAACTGTTTTGATTTTTTTAAGGTGAAGGTGAGAATTATGGATTCCTGTTAAAAATGACAGCTCAAATTAAGTCTAGGATTCCATATGGGAGAAGCAAAGATCAAAATTACATAGCTCTGTCCCTATGACATTTCAAATCAAGTACTGACTCGACCTGCATGCTTTTAATGTAATCATACTATATCTGCTATTGCACAAAGGAATGGAGAGAAAGAGTATAAGTAGGTAAGTAAAGAATGCCACTCTCAAAAAAATCTAATTTGTTCAGGGATAGGCTGTATAGAGAATCAAACACAATCACACATGCCAGAGGACTTGCCTTTCCTCCCATTTACTGGTGCGCTTTGAACCTTTTCTGTACAATATGCTACTGGTGGAAACACAGAAGGGTGCTCATCAAGTCAAACATTCTAAACATTGACAACATTTGGCAATACAATACTATTTAAGCAGTTTAGTAAAAAAGGATAGATGAATAGAGCTGCCAACAAATTTGCCCCCACATCTAATACTTTGCACTGACTACTATAGACTCCTAACTCCTAAATATTTTTCAAACAAGTCAATATACCCGAAGTCACTTGGCACTACGTCGGGCACTGTTTTGCTGTACTAATGCCACATAATCAAACAGTAGATCAACAGCATAAAAGAGGGAGTGTGATGTAAATTGTTAATATGTATTCTAAAAAAATATATCTATATTAAAAAAATAAGCCAATACATTTAAATACAAATTTCAAAAAAATTAGAGATTAGATAGGGTCTAAATTATTTTTTGGGGGATAAACACACCTGGGCAACTATCAAGAGGTCCAAGTGACCCGAATTCCTTTACTGTTGCTTCTAATAAAAGGATGGAAATACTACTCACAACAATTAAGCTATGTGCTAGTATAGAATTGAAAAAAAAGGTAAGAGTGGACCAGACGACTTTTGAGAGAGTTACCAAAAGAAGTCAGGACGGAGAGAGCAACAGGGAGAAGAGCTGCGTAGACAAGGAGAACCCTAATGGACTCTGACAATGATGAAAGAGTCTTGCAAATGCTTTGACAAGTCCTACAGGACTGTCTGTGCTTTTTAATTGCTGCAAGCTTTGTCCAACCCTCCCCTCCAATCCCTGTAAGCCACACCAACCGTTTTGTCTCAGAGAAGTAAAAAAACAAAAAACAAAAACACACAAAGTTGTTTTTCAACTTTTGCAGCACATTAAAATTATGTAAACATGTTTTAAAAGGATCTTGGGGATATGTTATATATCTTAAAATTATGCAAAAGATGAAGATAGATTATGTAACACTGGGAAAAAAAAATCTGATGTGTTAAGATGATGAAAACTAAAATTGATATCCTGATTCCAAATTGCAGTCAGTTTTTTTCTAGCACGTTAAGTTTGCCCTCCAACAAAATTCCATGGATTAGCTGTAGAAAGACTGTAGTAAGAAGAGCTGATTATGATAGGACTCGTGTACAGCTCTGTGGCAACTTGTTTGTGCAGTCACAATTGAGACGTGAGGTTAGAGGTGTGTCAGTACTATCAACGTCTGCAAACAGAAAGCTAGCAAAGCAACAATTAAGAGGATTAGTGCTGCCTCTTCTCTTAACTTTGTAACCATGGACATACCATTCTAAGTTTTATTTCGTTTTATGCATTTTTTTTTTGTTTTCAAAGCTTGTACACATTCCAACTTAAGTGTTTTATTTAGACACATACGCATTTGTTCCTATTTTTTTAAGAAAACGGGAATCCTTTAGCTAAAAAAATTGACGTGATAGAAAAAAAAGTGCAATCAGTTTTTGATTGCGCATTCAAAAATTTGTTAAAATTGATGTCTTTTTTTTTTTTTTCATTCAACCTTTATTTAACCAGGTTGGGTCCTGGTCTGTCAGACCTAACGCAACAAAAACTGTGTTCCCCATTTTAATTATGTTTAAAGTACTGGTGAAAAATAATATATTTATCCAGGGAAAAAGATGTTTTAGGTAGTCAAAAGGTCTTAAAAAAAAGAAATCAGTAATACTGACTGAAGACAAAGACACTCTAGAAAAGAACACCAACAATGGGATCCAGACAGGCCAACACAATACTATGACAAAACAGAAGTTTACACCAAACTACTCTACACTACACTACACACAGTAGACTACATTAAACATATCTGCAACCACCGTTGCAGACGGGTTTTGGTGTTCAGCGTGAGGTGTGGCTCAAGCACCGCTCACTCTGAAGACATAAACCCTCACACGCAGGTACAGACCTTCACAAGGCTCGGTTCCTTCGTCTCCATCTTCTACGAGGGAAATTGGAAGGGAACCGAGTAGACATGTTATGAAACTTCTTTCATGTACGATATCGTTCAGACCAGAAAGAAAAACAACATAGCATTTGTTTTATTTTCCCTAAGTGAAGTGTGAGAATCATAAATCTGAGTGATTACAAAAGCCTGTCACTTAAGGGACATAATTTTCAATTATTAAGCAAGGAATAAATAGAGAGAAAACAATAGATGACTTACTTCTGTCTTTCCCTGTGGATGGAAGCAGGGGAAGTTGCCGACCTCGTCTGTGGGACATCGGCGTACTGTTCGGACTGGTCTGGACTGATCCACTACGCGGGTGCGCCCTATGTGACACAAAGGTTTTGAAAGTGTGGTAAGATGTGCACACATGTGAAACTTAAGGCAGAAACCTGTATCTGTACTTCAGGATAATACATAATATAAAACTAAAAATGTGTTATACATACTTCATATCCTCAATTTGACAATGTCAACTATTTTCTTTTGACCAAATTAATGTCAGCGTGAGGTAGTTGACAACACAACCGGGAGATCAATCTACAATTCAGTGCACTTTGCATCCCTAAAGACAATGCATGCACAATGAAGTTTGGCACATGGCATGGGAGTGAAGGGACACATCAACTGTTTGGAACTGAGCTGCAAAAAATAAAAAAGAAAAGAAAAAGGGGGAAAAAAAGAAGCGTTGAAACGCATGTGCAGTCAGTCGTCAAGCTGCAAGAAGAAAAAAGTTCAACGCAGAATCAGCAGACCATTGCGACCATGCGTTGGCACCGTCTCCAAAAGGGCTTCAACTCAAATCAGAAAGGAAAACAAACATAAGATGCCATCAAAGGGATCAAAGCATCAATCCATGTTAGTAACAAAACAAAATGAAAGTCAGCCCAACACTGCTATACTCACACAGGCGTATGAGCAGTGTATTCCAAAATCAAAATAAATCAGCACGATATCTGGAGCCAGGATTAGCGTGCTTTGGACATGTAAAGAAAATGCAGCATCAGTAATCTTGTCAACAAAACGGAAATGGGCGAGGTGGGTGCATTTAGGGAAATAAGGAAGGGGAACAGGTATTGGGATTGTGCGCACTGGGTGGTGGTGAAATGATTTCCCTCATTCGTTCTGGGTTAGTCAGGTTAGTTGGTTTAGGGTGAGTGGGAGCTTGTAGGGGAGCATTACTGAGAATTCAATGTAGCAGGCTAGCAACTGTTCAAAAAGCAGTTATACTGCAATCCGATGGTGTTTGTTTACTAACTGCCAATCGGTTATTATCTTCACTGGACTTCATTTGATACTGAAATCCTAACTTTATTCTCCCTCACAGTTAAAAAGCCTCAGGGAAGTCTAACGAAGGCCCGAGTCTGAAATTGTGATGAGTTGGTTGACGAGTCCAATCTGGGTCACACCTCGTCATGGCAGGAGAGGGAGGGGCTGACCTCCCGGATGGTAGCGACGGCATGGACCTCATCATCGATGAGTCGTGGGGGCGTTCAGTGGAGCGTGATCGGGATGCGGGGCGCTCTATTGTGGGCCGCTGGTCTGCAGATCGGGACCTGCTGTGATACTCGTGTCTATCCATGGCTCCGTGGCTCCTATAGAGGTTATTGAGAGATAGGCAGGAACTCAGTGGGCCCCATGTGGCAGGGACAGTAGGCTGGAAGGGAGGTCAGCGCAGAGGTGCATTTGTTTACGGACCACACCGGTGGTTGGGCATGTGTTGCGTAAGGACCACACGTGTGTTGTTGCCTATTGTCCGCAGATTTTACTTTACACTTTTCATGATATTACAGAATAAATGTGTTCAAACCTGACAACAGAGCATCAACATGATCATTAAGTGGGCTGCAGTCCTGATCAGAATACTCTAACTGTATATAGCACACTTAAGTGTCAACAGTAGTGGGGTTTCCATCCACCCATTTTTATTCGAATTTTCAAGATATGCGGAAATAAAACGGAACGGAAACGCTAGAAATTCGAAAAAGGGCCTAAAGTTCTCAAAAAAGCTTTTACAAGCTTAGAAGGGGTAGATTTTGAAGTGTATCGAAAAAAGGAAAATGTGAATTTGGGCTATGGAAAATGGTTTTGCGAATAAACACTGACAAGACCGGATACACGTCGCACGTTTTGATCGGATATTACGTCACATGTATGCGTTTGTAGTCACAAATCAATGGAGGATGATGAAGTAGAGGTATGTTTTGGGGAACGATGAAACAGAAACATTTTTGTAATTAATTAAAGAAGCGAATATTATTGCAATTTTAGATGGAAAACAGCAAAGAAATGCTACGGTTTATCAAGAATTACAAAAGCAAACTCATTTGACGTCATCGCACAGCGCAGTGCCTTCCTGTTTTTCTTGTTCTTCTTTTAAATTACTGGTAGATCACATCTTTATGGTGTATACCGCCACCTACAGCGGCGGAGTCACCTCTCAATATTTGCAAAAGAAGAACAGATGGAAACAGGCATAAGTCGCATGTCCGTTGTGCGCATTTTCAGTAAATTTGCTTAAAAAAATCGAAACAATTGATAGAAACCTGACTACTGAATGCAATCCAATACAATCATGGCTCACTTGTTTTCTGGGTTTGATCAGCAAACTGAGCCATGATTGGTCGTTACCCATTTCCTCAGCACAGGTTTTGCCATCTTTAGTCGACAACAAGTGGAAAAATTAATATTTAAATGTATTAATTGTACATGAAAAATAATGAAGTTAACAATTTCATTCTGGACAAAATATTAACTTTTTGCTGCTGAAAATGTCTCAATGAGTCAAGTATCCCTTTAAATTACTGTTGGATCAAATCTCTATGGTGTATACCGCCACCTACAGCGGCGGAGTCACCTCTCGATATTTGCAAAAGAAGAACAGATGGAAACAGGCATAAGTCGCATGTCCGTTTTGCGCATTCATTTCAAAACAATTGGAAGGAAACCTGACTAGTGTTACATTACTTAAGCGTATACCGTATTTGTTGATTCATTATTCATTCTGAAGATTGATACTGAATTGTGTAAATAACTGCACCCTAATTCGAAGCATACAAAAATACAAGTGTGGTCCTTGAAAGGGGCAATTTATGAAACAAATATATAAAACCAGATGATTAAGAAACTCAGAACAGTAGCTGGGATCACATTATTTCACATTATCGTACATGCAGCAATTTCTCTCTGGGTAGCTGAATGACTAAATTAGGTGGGTGAACTATTTGTCTTGCCATTTGATGCCTCTGGGTTCTTAAATAGGGAACCTAGTGAGATACAGAATGAAGTGTGCAAGGTACAATATTCTGTGCTCATGCTATTGGCTCAGTGCTCATGTGCAGCAGGTTTGAGGTACCAAAGGGCTCTGTGAGTGAAGCTTATATTCATATTACATTGAGTTGTAGTGTCGGCAAAAAATTGTATTTTGGCACACGGTACACATACAAAAGGAGCTGTAAAAAAGAAGTAACAATTATCAACAATTAACATTAATGATGCATACATTAAAAAGAAAAAACACCCATTTAAGACAGTTAGGAAGGGATACATCATGTGGCACAGTACTGGGATTTTGAGCATGCATATAATAAGAAATGGCAGTAATCCATACAAACTTTAACAAATTTGTAAAGTCTCATTAGTACCTATACACACACAAGGGTGTGCCTTCTTATTAGGTCCTAACTAAGACACAAAAATACTTCTTGTAAATTGTTTAATAATATAATGTTGTAATGTGTGTGGTGTTCTATAGATAGTTTCAGTCTTTACTGATCAACAAAGCTCATCAGTTAATCACCGTAAAAAGGCTAACATATATATATATATATATATTTACAGTAATGGCCAACATAATCATTAGCTTGGGGTGACCAGGTGTCCCGGGTTTAACTGGGATATTCACGTTTGAGCCTTGTGTCTTGAGTCTTGGCGCCCCATTGTTTTGTACTGCTTTCACGGAGGTCCCATCCTGGTATCACCTTTTTATTTTTATTTTTTAAGTCCAGTTATCAAGTCAAATTGTTTTGGCCACATATACAGTATATCAATCACAGTTGTCATAGCGAGTCATACAACAAACGAATTAAAAAGGAATTTAACGGTTAAATCCTTCCTATTTACTTTCACATTCACGTTCGCGTTCTCATTTTCATCCGCATGTAACTGCTAATATGCGCCATGGTGAGTGAATTGCCTTGTTTGGTTCTGTTGAACTGGTATTTAGCATTAGCTAAAACTTTAACACATTCACCGGTCACCAGATTGACTGGAGGTTAAATTTGTTAGAAATAGTTCCTGGTGAAAATTTATTATATACTTGATTTTCAGCGAAACTGTAGTGACCAGGTTTTTAATTTAGAAAATTTGGTCACCCTGCGTTAGCGGTTAGCACGGTAGAAACTGTGTAATTTGTCGAATTTGGAAAAGCACATACCGCTAGGTATTTGATTGCCTGTTTTAAATAATGGTCATATTGTACAGTACACACAAGCTGAGTCCCACTCATGGTACACTCTGCGGCAGTGCACTTCAACACTAGTACCATTTTCTCTAAGTCTTACATTTACTCCCTTCTGTCTGTATTAACACCCAATAATTTTTTCTCTTTCCTGTGTCCTGATCACTCTTCAAGCCCCTTTGCTAATTTGGTCTGGCTACATGCCGATAAACAAACGGTTTCAGGATAGGGAGTGGAGGGCATCAGAACACTTTCCTTTTCTATGCCGCTTTAAAAGACATTTTTAACAAGGAGCTTTTGTTAATGGTCATCCGTGCTGATTTGCAGTCCAGCTGAGCCTTGCGGACATTTTGCGACACTTTAATAAAGACAGTCAAACACTTAAAGAAAATAGTTCTGAGAACTCATCAGTTGTTCGCCCCAGAGGAGGAGCAGAAAGGCGCCGGCATAATTCCTGACTGAACGTCTGATGGCAGAAGATTGAGTGGTCATTTACAATGTATCTGGGAAAAGGAACATGTGAGATATTTCATTTTATTTGTGCACCGGGCACTGGCATTGGTCCCGGAGGTACACTAGTGCTATCAACCCAATATCACATTCTGGCCAGACACCAGAATTCTAGGGGCAAGGACAGCATTCACAGAGTTACTTAGCTGCTCCAAGCAATACATCTTAGATGCCTAAGCATTGGTATGCAAAAGGTAGCTGCCATTAGAACGTAAAAAAGTACACTACGAATCATGCACAGCCTGTATCCGCATACAGCTGCTTGCACAATGTAAATGGGAAACACAAACAAAGACATTAACAAAGCAACAGTCACGTGCTGGCCAGCAATTTACTGAGAAGTCATACAGCTGGGGGCAGCCACAGAAATAGCTCTGAGCCTCAGCCTACAAGCACAGAGGCAGTTGTGTACCATTCAAGTACATTTACACAACATCAGAGCAGTGATGTCTCCTTGGCAGAAACCGATATCAAACAGGATATCCTTTTCTGGCATCACGGTCACGGATAAATTAACAACGGAGACGTCAACATGGCGGATGCACAGATGCAGCACCACTGCATGTCAATACCTCTCAAAGTCATAGTCAGAAGAGTAGGCGCCCTCAGAAAAGGCACGGGATATCCTAGTGGAACGCAGTAACCTGACTGCTTCCTCACGGCAGATTGGGTACACACGGTGGTTTCGGCTGGGAAAAAATATCACAGCGGGTCACAGTTGGTTGGCTTTCTCCCCCCCTCCCCCGCAAGGGATGGTAACAAAAACGAGAGGGTGGAACCTTGTAATGAACCGCGAAGGTTCCATTCGCAGATCATTTGCATACACTCCATGTGAATGCATAATGAATTGACGGTGATTTCGCAATCTGAAGGACTGCATGGCCAATTTGAGGCAGGAAATGACTTTTTAGATAATAATAACAATTTGAAGCATGAAAATACTGATTACGCAATGCTGATGTCATGGATGGGTGAGTTCTTTACCTGTTCAACTTTTCTGTTCTGTTTAAGTATGACATAAGTAAGTTCAATCATATGAAGATAAAATCTACACTGTCAGCATAACTTTAATGGCATTAAGGACTTGAGGTGTATCTAGCTCATTTTACTACCCACCCATTTTAATTGACTCAAGTTACAATATTGAAATGTGAAGTTGACTACAGTACTGTGAAGGTCAACACACAATCAAATGGGAGTTGTCTTGGACAATAGAAACAAAAGACTGCGGATTGAAGATTTGCAGTTTACTGGGTTGGAACATGTTTAGTGGGTTACAAGCAAGTTTAGATCAGCATCTACTGTACCTGGGTTCCTTTTGGGAAACATCGCTAGACTGATTATGTCTGGTTCGAGGAAAGGTGAGAAAATGACTGTGACCATATGGAAGGTGGAGGAGGAGGAGACAGACATAGATCTGAGATGATGTCAAGGAGGAAACTGAGGTAGACCTAAAGGGGTCTAGAGGTGGACAAACTCACAGTGAAGCAGATGACAAAATCAAATGGGATATATTAACGTCTTAAGTTCATATAAACTATTTCACAGAGGAAAATAGGACAAGGTATGTAGCTCATTGAACACAAATTTATTATTACTATTATTATTATTATTATTAAAACCATTTTTTGCCTCATTAACAAATTCTTAAACGGAATGTTATAGGTATATAAAAAAAGGAGATGCTGATTTAGTATCGTCCTGACCTAGACAATTTAGGTAAGTGTGTTTGCTTTGCCTATGACACTGATTTAGAGCAGGCCTCAGGAAAATTCTAACTATAATTGAACAAGAGGAAAGTAGCTACAGTCTGACGGTGCCAAGGCTATGACCAGACACATCGAGAAACTTATTCTAATCATCAGAGAAAAAAATACAATAAGAAGGATTAAGGGTCAACCCCCACTTTCAAGATCTTTGTAGCATGTGCAACTTTAGTATATTTTCAGCCTCTATAAAGCATTACATTAAACTTGTTCTCAAACTGAAAAAAATAAGGTCAGTTTTTATGTAATACACTGATACAATGCAGGAACTCAGAGCAAAATATTATTTCGATTTAAATAGCGTATTTTTCCTAAAAGAAATTCACATAATCCAGAAAATCTTGAAGACATTTGAGGTGTACAGCTCGTATAGCCTATTTATTTATTTTTTATTTTTTAGCACATAATAACCTGAGATGTTTTTCACCATTTAAATGAAATTTGAATGGATAATAAATAAAATAATTAATGCGATTATTCCATTAACTATGGTGAAAATGAACAGTTAAAGAAGCCAGTAAAACAAATAAACAGATGATTTACTATTTATTTACCTGGCGGGTGGGGGAACGCTGGGGGAGCGCGAACGTGCTCGATGTATTTCAGCAGACCGGGAACAGTGGTTCGACGACATCACCTGTTCTGGGACAGACAAAGTGGAGCTCTGGAAGTCTCTGCCATTCAGTCGGTAGTCTGTGAACAAGGCAACGATAGAAGGGGCGACACCAAACCATTAGTTATTTGGATCTAGTGGTGTTTTTGAAGCGTGGCAACTGCACAACCAATAACTAGCATGGTCTCCACTCTTTGCTGTAAAGTTTCATGGACTTGGTCACTGCAAAGATCGATCTCTGACACTTCAACAACAAATTCTGAAATATCACTTCATCACAATGAGCCTTTAGGGAACACCCACTAATAGTGCAGCTTCAATCTATTTGCTTATGAGTTTGTCTCTTGACTGTATGGAGGCATTTTGTTTGATTGGAGATGGATTTTACAACAAAACATTTTGGCGCAATGATGAGAAAGTAGGCAAAATGTGTGCGAGGATGAGCCAGAAAAAGAGACTTCTGGTAGCTCGCTCCTCCTTTTGAGTATTGTAGACTCTTGAGCGTCACACCACATGGCTAAAAAGCTATGAGCTGTCCATTGCCGATATCAAAAGAAAATGGTGACGAAAATTAACCTCTTGGTAAAGTAAAAGTGTTATGCTTTACTTTTAAGAAATTGAAATGACTTTCCTCAACTGAAAATTTCCTTTATTAACAGTTCATCTGCTCATTTACTGATTACAATACGAGATGAGGTAGACTATTTCACAGCTGAATTTCAAAGTAGTGATATGTATCAAGAAAGTGGTTGCTATGTTATGACAAATATACCAAATGAACAGTTTTGCCGTTTGCAATACAGTGGACCGGATAGAAAGGGGGTAGGCACGCCAATAGGCAAAAATCTGTGTCTAACTGGCACCAATTGAAATGCATTTGGATCTTTTTTTTTTTCAAACTTTCTCAGCATCCCATAAAAAAAAAAAATAATGCTAATAATTTTAAGTAGTGGTTGACTCACTATAATACAAAATAAACCAAGCTTGCTACATTTCAAGTACGCCTCATAGGAATATTCTGTGGTTTTCTGTGGCTCTTTGTCTCATAAGAGCTCGAGCTCTCATTCTGATTTTCAGCGTGGGTGTTCTGCTGGAGACTTGGTGTGAACAGACAAACAGCAAGTTGCAGTGCAGAGGCAGACAAAAGCTCGCTGATGTCTCATTTTGCTGCGGTTAGTGGGTGCACATTCTTAATCCACTCATCTTATCCATATTTCACTTTGGAAAATGCTGAGGCTAAAACGGCCTGTATAGGCCCACACAGACAGAAGTATGTAATATCAATATGAGCAGAGTGTCTTACCTGTTATTACCCCAACCCCATCTTCACAATCATAGTCTGAGATCTCGCCGTCACTTATCCTCTGGGACCCTTTGAGATAAAGATAGAGAAAAGTGGGAGAAGGTGAGTAGGCAATGGGCAGAGCAAGTAAAGAAGTGAACTCAACGCTCAAATCAATCATCACTTGGTTTTGGAAAAAAAAACACTGTAGTGGTGTTTGATCATTTACATATCCATCCATTTCAAAAATTAAAAAGAAAAAAAAATCAATCTTGCTAAACAAAAAGCAGAATAGTCTTCATGAATTCAATCATTGACACTTTTACACATCATCACCGCACTAGAATTTTCTACCCACAAGACAGACACACATGTACACTGTGCTTTCAATCTTCACAGTCATAGCTGAGTCAAGTCAAGTGGACGTTTTCTTTTTCTTTTTTTCATTTATTATAAATGACAAGGGCTGCACTCTGTAATGCTGCTCCCAACCTTTCACCTCAGTTTGTCACAAACTTTTCACAGCCGTCAGCACTTGCAACTCTCTAGTAGCCATCATCAGGTGCCCAGAAAAGGCCTTCTAAGAGAAACTGTCAAGAGTACAGTATTTGTCCAGAATACACTGCACAAAATTCTGTATAAGCATATTCGCTGTGTTAAGTGATAGACCACTAAAACACGACAGAAGAGGTCTAAGAAAAACAAATATAATTTTCATAAAGGTTTTCAAAAATCACTTAAAATGACACTATTTATGTGTGTACTATATCCTCTGTCAGTTTAAAGAGTCACATTCAAAACACACAAATACAAGCAAAGCAAAATGAGAGAATAATTGTGCTTTTAATTTTAAGGGCCTATTTGTAATGGGCAATATCACAAAGGGAGAGGTTTCTATCAATCAGGATTGTCAGATTAGGATTTTATAGCATTTTTAGAGCACAACATTAGGGCTGAGTGCAGTTGTCGCAGGAAAACATTTTGGGTTGCAGTAGGGCTGGACGATTAACCGTAATTTTATTGCTATTTCGATTTTGGCTTCTCTCAAACATTAAAACATAACGATCAAAGAAAAGCGATTAATGTGCAGAACGCTGCGATGCGTTTATAAATTCTCTACATTGTGAAAGGATCCTGAATGCACCATGTAACTTGTAGCCAGCCAAGAGCGAATCAGTGTGATTCTGTCGTCCCTAAGTGTCCTTTAAGCTGTTTAATGACACTCCAGTTGGAGTTAACTGTAAGACACACGATAAAGAGAATTGCATACAGTGTGTATTTAAATACAAAACATGCTTTGTTTTTAACACACAGCAAGCCTAGCGCTAATGCTAATGCTAATGCAAGTAAATGGAGGATCCCATTCAAATTCTAACAGGATGTTAGCATCAACTTTGGGAGTAATAGCCCTTCAAATAACGAATATTCACACCCAAATGTGGTAGATACACATACCCACGGGTAAGATAACACTACTCAAATGCACAAATTCTCACCTACATGTGAAAAATGAGTTATTTTAATAATATTCAATCGCAACTTTCTTCTGTTCTAATTGAAAGCGTGTACACTATGAATGCACGGCACCACACTGCCCCAAAGAGGCCAAAACGTGCAGGAACACCCAATATTTGTTTTGCAATTACTCTTTTAGTATGCAGTATTTTTATATTACTTTTTTTTATTTTAACTTTTTTTTTATCTATTTAAAGATTCACAGAATTGTATTTTCCACAAAATCCCAGGATATAAATATACCCAATTTACCAAAGGACTTTTTTTTTCATACCAACACACATTTCCACATGACATAGCACAAAATACAATCCCTGAAGGTCCCAGGTCATCCTACTAAGTCCCCAGACTTGTGAAAATAACATAAGATAAAAAATGAATATGATAAAACGGGTAATGCAATGCTTAAATTTGAAAATAAAGAATGAAAATACAAGAGGCTTGAATTTCATATAATTATAAGGTTGTTAAATTCACAGAAAAAATAGTGTTCAAGAATAAAGTGTTCAACGTGATGGGTTGAATGGGCGTAAGACTATGATCATCATTTTGAGTAGTTGAGTTATAGTAGTTGAAAAAGATATTATGTTTTAATCGTTTTATTAATTGGGATTTCAATCGTAATCAAAATAATTGTGATTATTATTTTTCCCATAATCGTCCAGCCCTTGGATGCAGGGTGGGACTGTACTGGCTCATCACATTGAAACACATGTGAGGGAGCAGACACCCTTCATGGATGTGGGGTACAGAATCAAGCCACAAGAATGCATCATTCAAGAGGAGAGCAGACACTCAAATGCACCACAGAAAGGTGCCGCCTATGAGTGCAGGACCTTTACCTGAGTATGAATATGAGCCTTTGTCTGCAAAAGCAAAAGCGGGACGGTTGATGTGACACACAGGACATAAATGCTCATTGTAACTTAGCAGGCAGGGCTTTATGACACAAGTGTGAAGGAGTCAGCACTTACTCTGAAGCCGCCGTGTTGGGCTTTCTCCATGAAGCTGCCGACGTTGTGTGTTCGGGGAGGCACGCGGGAGCGGGATGGAGGACACGTCATGGGTCTGTAGCTTGTACCAGTGAGGCTCGTCATCCAGAAGAGCCGTCTCCAGTTCAATGAGTATCTACCCATGTGAAAAGCCACAGTCGGGTTACAAACAGTGCCAAACACTCATCGAGCAATTCAGATTAACCAGAGGGTCATTCCATGCTAAATCACCCCCCCCCAAAAAGAATTCAGAAAATTTTAACCAAGCAGATTTTGATCTTAATGACATTTGGTGTATTTGCTGATAGTAATGGCAAAACACTAAATCTCAAATTTTAGGTCAATCGGAGGAGGGGTGTGGGAGCTACCGCTGGATTTTGACATTTTCCGCAAAAATGGGTTTGGCCACCTTCCTTTGAACCCTTGAATCTCATAAACTACTGGATCAATCTTCACACAGCAGGTATTATTTGACGGGGGGGTTCAACAAGAATGAAAAATGTACAATATTCAATGAATATTCAACTTTCAACAAAATGAATAAATTGATATTTTGACTCCTCCAAAGCCAACCAAAACAAAAGGTGAAAAGGTTACTAAAATATGCACCTTGGAATCCTTGTTGAATTTCCTTTCCAACCATACCTCTTGTGAAGATTGACCCAGTAGTTCGTGAGAAGGGTTAAAAGGAAGGCGGCCACGCCCTTTTTGCCAAAAATCTAAAATTCGGCTGGATGTAGTAGCTTCCAAAACGATTCGCCTCAAATTTGACATTTAGTGTTGTGCCATCTCTATCAACAAGTACATCAAGTTTCATTAAAATAAAAATTTGCTTGGTTAAACTCACTGGGTGATATTTAGCATGAACGACCCCAAATCAAAATTCATCTTTCAATAAGGCAATTGTATTTCCAATGGACAAAGGTTTAAAATGCACAAAAATATACATATATGCTAATCAGCTATTTGTATCCTTGTTCAGAACATTGGAAGTGAAAATGGTCAAGTTCCTCCACATCAAACTCATCCAACCATGGGCAAGGCATCAAAGGCTTCTGCTGGAAAACAGTTGCAAGCAAAATAGCTTGGCTATAGTCTAGCATTAAGACGCAGGGAGTGGGGCTGTGCAATTAATCGAAATTCAATTACAATTTCAATTATTGCACTCCACAATTACAAAATTGGCATAATTGTAAAAAAGGTTTTATTTTATTTGAAAATTATTAATTTAATAAATCGTGTTTGGCCCAAAAGGAACTTGCATAATTATAGTGTTTATGT
Source organism: Vanacampus margaritifer (assembly GCF_051991255.1). Lineage (NCBI taxonomy): Eukaryota > Metazoa > Chordata > Actinopteri > Syngnathiformes > Syngnathidae > Vanacampus > Vanacampus margaritifer. The sequence goes on along the minus strand of NC_135440.1, from coordinate 8,637,572 downwards.
CTTAATATTTTTTTACACATTTTCTTGTTTTGTACCCAAAAAACAAATGCTTGTCCTAACTGTGATTTCAATTATTACCAAATTAATCGTGTTTAATATTTTTTTCATAGGAGAATTAAAAATTAGTAATCTAACCCCTGATAATGAATGAAATGATAAATGTGTTCCAACATATTTGTATGTACAGTGTACACCTTGGTGAGATGCCTTTTTATCTTTCTTACCTCTCCCAAGAATTCACTCTCCTCTTCCCTCACTCGGGCTTGATCCCACAACGTGATCTCCAACATGCGCTCCCGAAACTCCCGCCGATGTACGGGGGAATACATAAATGTCTGGTTCCATTTGGGCTCTAAGGATTTCTTGACTGTTTTTGTTCTCCTCTTGCTTTTGTCACTGTGGGAACAATAAATCAAACTATTTTGTGTTTACAATTATAACCTGAAAGAACCACAAAGACAACTGTGGAATGATGGGAGTGTGGAATAGACAGACATGACACTTAAAAAATCCGCAAATGTTATCGGCACACATTAAGAAAAATAGGAACGGTCCTTTCGCTTGCTTACCTTCGATCAGGGAGGAAGTAGATTTTCACGTAAGGATTCCTGGGCCGACCATCTTCCCTGGGTGGCAGGTCTTTGGCTCCCAGTATGGTGACTATTAGTTGATGTCCGACTTTGTCGTACCACAGTTTGACCTGCAAGTGCAGAACAGAAACATCATTCAGTCACAGCCATCTGAGCCACAAGTTGAGAAAATGCACAAAGTGAATAATGCTGAAGAAGACAACTTCACCGGGCTCTGTTAAATCTTGGCATGCACTATATTGTTTCCTTTATATAGCACAGTGGTTGACTACAATATGGGGTTCTCTCCTCTACACCCAAGATAAAGTCTCATGCTTGAAAGTACTTCATTATAATATGAGATTATTATTTTTTTTAAATAAACAGTGCTGGAATTGATGTATTATTACAAGATGTGTAGATCCTTGTTAACTTTACACTTCCTCTTTGTAATTTAGGAGGTCCCTCTTGGATGATAAATTTGTGTGTACAAGTGTTTACAGTTGTGTACGTTTGGGTCTGGGCCGATCATTCATCCTGCAGTTATTTCTCTTGTACAGATGAATAAATATTATGGAAAGGAATTGGCTGTAATTCATCTGGATTTCATTTCACCAAAGTTGAAGTGAAATACTACAAGAAAGATGCTTTAACATTGCCAGCATGTGCTCAAGGGAAATAATGCCATCTAGCAGTGATGATGTTGTCTGTAATAATGTCTCCGATATTGGACAAAGGGCACTGTTATTGACAAATCAATCATGCTCTTGCAAGAGTAATCAAAGGCGGTAAAAAGGAAGTATGGACTCCAAAAGCAGACACTTAGAAGAGGTAAAACTCTAACAGTGGCCTTAAAGCAATTGGATGAGATGAAAAAAAAAGACATCTTCTAAGTTTGTGTCCATACTTCGTCAAGAATATGATAAAGTACCAGCTATCCATGCAGCATTGTAAAAGAATGTAGCCAAGACAAGGTTGCCGAGGAAATATGAAAATAGATGGAGGGGGGTTTCTGACCAAAGAATTTGTTAAATCTCAAAACATACTACTATAATAAAATACTGCATCTCAATCAAAATGATGTGATCATATTTTAAAAACCTAATAACACACAATAAATGATTAAAGGGTTAAACACAAGACATTGTTGACATTTAACTTTTTCAATTTATATTTTTATTGTTTTTGAATTTAGTTATAGGTATATAGATGTGATATAACCATGTGTAGTTAAATGAATAACAATGTGATAATGATTTTGTACACTTCATTTGAACCTCTTACTCCTCACCATCTCTTGAGATAAGAATGTTTATGTTTTAAAAGTTGTCAGAGTCTCTTGTCATTAGTCATTTGGTCGTAAAAACTGAAGGTCCAAGGTCAAAGCCTGTCCACATCATTTCTCCGAAGCTGGTGGGAAGCGGAGATGACCATGTCAGTATCTTGTGCCTGCTTATTTTCAACACTATCTCTGTCAAATGTAAGAGGCGGAGAGAACCTTTTCTACTAGTATAAAGACACCGGGGGGTGTCCATATTTTCTACACACTGGGAGCTTATCATCACTTTTCGAATGTAAGCTTTTTTCCTGTGTCTTAAGAGCTCTTAATAAATCCTTGCAAGGAAAACTTCTTCATGAGATCTCAATTCTGATTTATTTGAACACGCAAAAGATTACACTTAAAAAAGTAATCAAATAAAGCCTTCAACATCAACAAACTATATTAGTCCCTGCTTTAGAAGCAGATGTAACTACCATGCTTTGATTTGATTTGATACCGTACTGTACCAATTCGAGCTTTTCCTCCAATTAGAAATGCACACCGTTTAGCTGAAGGCTTCACAACACTTTTCTATTCACAATAACAACGGGACCCATTTGCCAAATTTAAGTTTAGTTGATACCAACACCAACAATACTTGCTTGCTCTGAACTCTAAGGCCACGATTGTCTATTTTTAGCTCCAGCCACTACTAAATAAATACGAACATTTGCATTTGCAATTGAAGTATTTTAATTAAACCGTTTAAGTTGCATATCATTGCAGAACAAACTTGTCTGATGTTGTTCTGTTTTGAATGGGAGACTTTTAACGTTAGGCTACTTGGGATGAACCAACACATGCTTGCAACTTTGGAGCAAATAAGTTGGACAAAAAAGAAGAAGCACATTGGTCCCCTAAATGGCCATATATAAATCAAAGCTGTTGTGATTAATATTATTACGCATTTATGGAGTTTCGGAAATACAATGACATCCCACATTGTATTTTTCCCAAGCACTTACTGAGGAACTGATATACCAAAAAACACACACAATGCCATCATATGTCAGAGTACACTAATGTTAAAGAAATGTCCTCGCTGTAAAGGACAGGCTCCCCGTCTTTGTTTTAGTGTAAATTTATATGTGCATTAATCTTTTTTTTTTATCTGGAAGCTAAACAATAGTTTGTCTGTTTTCACTGTGCAACTGGATGTATGAGGATTTATACTACTGCATCATTAACTCATTCACTGTCATTGACGGCTATAGACGTCAAAAATTCATTTGAACTATTTCTATTAGTTTAACATTTTTTTCCACTTTTGTTAACAAGGGTATGAAAACCTAGATTTGTTATTGTATATTTAGAACAGATATAAAATTTGTGATTAATCGTGAGTTAACTGGTGAAGTCAGTCAGTGATTAATTCCGATCAAAATTGCCTGACGCCCCTAATTTTTTAATAATCCTTTCTCTTCTTTTTTTTTTTAAACGTGTCAGGCGATTACATTTTTTAATTGTAATTAACTGCATGACTTTAATAGTTAACTCACGATTAATCACAAATATTATATCTGTTCTAAATGTACAATACGTTCTAGGTTTTCAAACAAAAGTGGAAAAAAATGTTAAACTAATAGAAATAGTTCAAATGAATTTTTGACGTCTATAGCCGTCAATGGTATAATGAGTTAAAACACAAAATTACTTCATGTGTGTGATTATGTCCATTTTCCACTGACTAATTGTCTGTCCTCACAACACCCCCTGCCCCCCTGTCAAGTTTTCATATGCATTACAAAAACTTTAATATCAGCAAATTGAACAAGGCAATGGAAACATTATTTTTCTGATGTTGATTAGTTGTTCATGCACTGCCTAGGCAAACTGACATGATTGGGTTAAAATGAGCAATACATCATAACTCGAATCAAAATGGTGATAGCAAGAAATCATATAGAAGAATGTAACACAAGGCACTGCACTGACAGGGAAATACGAAGCATTAATTTCCCTGGAAATGCACTTTCCCAAATATGGAAACAGAAAAAGGCCAGTCAACAGTCAAAGAGCAAAGACCAAATAGAGGGTGGCCTTCAGACAGGGCCCATTACCTGGACCCTAGGGGGAATAGGCGGTGTTCTTCTACTAAGGCTTTGGCTCTGGATAAGCAAAATTAACAACAACAAAGGAAATGCAATAAAACCAGACTCGCACAAAACAACATCAACTCACAATTCACCCAAACACAAACACAGATTGTGCTCTTAAATGGCACTGTTCCTTTCGTCTTTTCATCTCTATTTTAAAGATTTTTTTCCACATATAACATCTTATCTCTGCTTATCAAATGTTACGGTTGCTGACGTTAGTGGCAAACCTGGCATCTTGTGTTTATTAAGTTTGAAGAGTCCTTAAAAATATTGTCATAATACTGTTTTGAGCTGTCCCAAATCTAGCATTTTTCTTACGCGAAAATGTTCATTGCTTAAAACACATACAGTACACACAACAATTTACTTCTTGTAAATGCTCAAATCATTGTATATAATTAGTTCATGTGATATTTCAGTGCAATTGTTTAACCCATTCATCCCAGGAGGGTTTTCAAACTGGAAAATGGACACATCGTATCACTGACAATCCCGAATCGGGATGGTAAAAAGGTCAGCGAAATAGATGTGACTCTGTGCCCGTTTGCCTTAACAAACTCACACACCATTTTCTCGACTTGTGTCAATGTGTGCATTGAAAATGATACAAACGGGAAAAAAACATATCAGTCGGATTTGGCTCAAGTTCATATCTCATCTCACCAACGGACAAGGCCATTTATCACTAATGACTTCTCTTGGCCCATATGTTAGTGTAAGGTCACTTACTGAAAGCTGTCCTGACAAGTACTGGGGGGCGTCCCTCAGCATGTTGGGACTCATGGGGGAGGTGACAGATATGGACGGGCGATCCATCTTTTGGGACTCAAAAGAACTTGAACCTGAAAGATGACATGAGGCAACCAGTCTGGATGTAGCTTAAACATAGTTAACAGAGAGCCAATACAATAAAAGTGTGGTACGTATACTGTTCATTATATACGTGTCTTTTAACATCATTGTTAAACTACCTACACGAATAATACATTTGTAAACCCCTCATAAGAAAATCTTTATTGTTAAGTTGACAGGTTTATACTTGATTAGTCAGACAAGGCAATGTTAAATCCTGCAAACTCACTTGATTCCAGTTGTGCATGTGTGCTGTCTGGTATCCTTGGAATATCTCTGGTGGGGGTGAAGAGAAAGTGGAGCATAAAAGAAAAGGATGAGGTCAAGTGAATCAATACGCTAATGCTGAATGTGCTCTGCTTTAATGACCCTAAGTACAACATTAGTCTTCATTCATACAGCAGACCCCTTAGCAGCACAAACCAGGACAGACAGAGAAATTGACGTTTTTTTTTTTTAACTGTTGTTGTTTATGTGTGTAATGTTCTTATATGAGAGTTTGCTCGAGTCAGAGCCGGAGAGAGAAAGTAACTTTAATTCTGAGATTAGGCATACACAAAATTCCAAATTATGCTGTTTTTTTAGCAATTATCATTAAATCCAGACTATAAACTGCGACTTTTCTCCCCCACTTTTACTTCTACAGCTACAATGAAATATTTGATCAATATATTCTCATCTATTCTTAACATCTCTATATTTCACCAGCACCACGTTCACTCATGAATTTTTGACAAGCTACACAAAGTGTTAATTGGTCACACTTTGTAGCATTTGGATCGTTAATTCACCACTTTATTTCACTAGTTTATTTTCCACGGTAAGGTTGATGAGTTTCTTCCCACATTTGTACAAATCGTCCTTAAATGACAATTGTCATGACATTGTCACAAGTGATATTGTGTGCAAAACACATGGCAAAATACACATAACAATAGAAACAAGCAACAACTGACGTTAAACATACTTTTGGGGGGCTGCTTCTGCTACTTGTTTCTCTATTTAGTTTGCATGTCTTAATGCTCAATTTTAATTTTGGGGTGAAATCCGATTTTTTTTTTTTTAGTAAGTGTTCACATTACATGTTAATTGTGAACTCAGTCTGTCTGCTGTGTAAACGTTTTGCGACAAGAAAGTGACCCGCATGCGCAGAAGAAGATACAAAGTCACTCACAACGCTGTTTGCGGAAGTAAATACGTAAGGTTTAGCGTGTCAGGGCCACGGACTTTTATAAGTTCGTCGTTGTGTTTCATATTTTTACCATCTCATATCTACAGAGGAGTGATGCGTGAGGAGGTAGAAATAATATTTTGTGAAAATGAGGCGAGCCTGTTCGAGCTCCTCATCTCACAGAGACCTCACCTTTTTTCCCTCCCCTAACGATGACGTCACGTCATTGCAACACGTAATAAATGAGCCGTCTGCATGGCTAAATTACTAATATCACCACCACAAATGTCATTTTTATACTTCATGTTTCAAGTAAATTAAAGTCAAATATAAAATCACAATTGTTAATCGAAACAACTTTGTCGATTCCCGTACGTCTCCGGAATGCGCGGAGTGCATATTGGACATTTGATGACATAGAGGTCGGATATATGTGACCTGGCCGTTCAGACTGAGGTCACATTGCAAAAATCCGATCTAGGACCACATATGAAAGCGACCAAGGTCGGATATGAAAAAATCGGATTTGAGCCGTTCAGGCTGACATAAAAAAGTCAGATACAGGTCTCATTTGAGCAAAATACGATCTGAGTCACATTTGCCTGCAGTGTGAACGTAGCCTAAGTGATGGTGACTAAGTTTGTATTACTAAAGCAAATATTTCTACTACTCCTGTATAATTAATGTCATATTTTGAGATACATTTCTCTTAATAAACTTTTGACTGATGCAGGATGGTCAAAATAAAGTGGGTACATTCATCATCAAACTATGCTTTTAAATATTGATCATTTTGTGACTTTTACGGATAGAATAATAATAATAATATTAACAATAAAATAAAGAAAAAAAAATACAACAATGTGCAATTTCTGAAGAAATTTTGTGTGAATACTAAAATGCTGAATAAAATATTTATGCATGTGGAATGATGTTGAATGATAAAGAACGACATGGCAATGGCATTGAAAGACACGGAATGATATTAGTGATGTGGAATGGGAATAAATGGGATGTTGAAAATCATTACCAAGGTGAATTAATTGTTATGAACTCCAAGTTGAAATGAAGTGAATTTGTTTTGTTGAATGAATAGAGAATTTTTTGGTGGGAATTTTAGTGGTGAAAATGTTGAATTTTTGGTCAATAAGAATTTTTGGCAAGTTGAACATTGTTAACTAGGTGAATTGAATAAGCGGATATTTTGAATTTCAAATGGGTACAATGTGAAACTGTGTTGTTGAATGTCCCATTAAGAAAAAAATAATAGCCAGCAAGTTGTGACTTTTTAGAATATGTTGAAATCAGAATGATGTGAATCGGATGAATTATATGGAAGTAGAAGCATTTCAAAATAATAGGCAGAATAAAAATAAGAATAATGTGTGAATGCTTTCAGTATTCACACAATGATAATACCAGATTCATACTGGGATGCGAAAAATCTGAAATAATATGAAAGCATGTACAAAGACACTCAGAACACAGACGTGTCACATAAGGGCTAAAACTGCACATTGAATGGGATAGTTAAGCTCTCACCCGATGGGCCGTGAGACCACCAGTTCCACTTGTGGTTCAGGCTTGGATTCTAAAATTATATTGTAAACTTCTTTAAATGTAGCTCCTTGTAAAAGCCTTCCATTCCATTCCAGCACCTGGTCACCTGTGAAATCATCACGTTTGATTAAACTCAAGTGTTACTTTTCTCCACAAGTCAGCACAAAATGTTGTTGATTACGATGTAAATGTTTGGGTTGTTCTGACTACCTGGTCTGAGGTGCCCTACAGTATCCGCTAGACTTCCTTTTCTCACTTTTGTGATGAAAGCGCAAAGTCTACCAGATTCTGTCATCTTGCCTCCGACCACCTGTGGTGAAAAAGAGAGATGAATGCAACAGCAAGTACACACTGATGGAAATTAAGCCTCTTTTTAGGATAACCTGTGAGCAGTTATAATGTTTGTGTATAGCTGTAACTCTTTTCCTGCAGTCACTTTTCAAGTATGATACTACAGAAAATCTTTGTCAAGGGAAAGCCAGAGATAAAAAATCTTTTTTTCTTTTCTTTTGATTTTAATGTCCAATGTAATGCTTGAGTCCTTTGGGGCATACAAGTATTGTTCTGTGGTTCTGTAACATTGCAAGCCTGTGGGCTAGAACTGTACTGGAGTCAAGATGCCGTACTCCACTCTCATCATACAAATAAAATCCTGCTTAATGGAGGCTGAATGCCAACATACAAAGGAGCTTGGGCAAGTCAGCTAAATGAAATGGCTTTATATAACAAGCTGAGGCCGAAGCGGGGGCCTCGCAGAGGAGAACAGAGAGGGATGGACTGTGAGGGCAAAGCTGGCAGCCTGAATGATGGACTGACTGGCTGGACTGCAGAGTGTGTTTGCTGCTGCTGAGGAGACAGAAACGCACAAAGGCACTGAGCAGACACAAACGTGCATTTTTAGGAGGTTCATTTAATCAGTAATGATTTTTCCTCCCGATCTTGCTGCCCTTTGTTCACTCTTCTGGTCATCTGCCTGCCGCTCATCTGCCTGGACTTCAGTTGTTTTTGAAACATATGGAATGATCCTACAGTAGTATGCAAGCGCCAACAGTGGCACTCATAAGAGTATATAGAGATGCTATATGTGCTCTAATATGCAATTTAATCATTTTAGTGATTCAGTTTCAAGCATGCTCTTATTAAAGACTAATATTAATCAGGACCAGATCAAGTCCCATTAAAAACTAATAGAAAGCAAGGTTATGATGTAATGAAATATTGGAAGCAGCAGAGGAAGATCACACAAAAAGAGAGCACAGTATAGATCAACAAACTACCAGAGTATAAGCTCACCTTAAGACCAAGCAGAGCTCCTGAGTCTCGAGGCACACTTCCATCTTTCATTCTCTTATTGAGCAAAATGCGCCCTATTAGGCGATCCCCGTCTTTGGACGGCTGCCACGTCACCGGATGCTACGAGGTCAGAGCAACAACACACCTTGTGTTTACAAACGTGAATGTGATCACTTTGGATAGGTTCAGTGAAAGGGGGCACTTGGGGAAGTGTTTATTCACTTAGAGGGGGAAAGTTCACACAAGCTCTGCACTCACTTTTCTACCTAAGAATATGAATAATTTAAAAATTGGTTTATGATATACTTTATAGCAGGGGTCTCAAACGCAACTTACTGTAAGTGCAGGTCGCTGGAGATAAAAGTCTGGCTGAGTCTGGGCTGCAGTAAGTGTTCCACAAAAACGGGGTTCAAGAAGCATTGGGAAAAAAGTCAGCTAACTCGATTAAGTCTACCACAAAAATTTGTCGACACAAAAATTTCTGCCTCGAAACTATAATTAACAATTTTCAGAGGTGGATGTTCCATCAATACTAACAGGCTGTCCGTCAATCCGTCACTAACAGGTGCCCGTTCTACTGACGAATTACGGGAACCTTTAAAAACAAATGACGGACTAGGCACTGACAAAGTGCGGTTTCTTTCATCAGCGTCATCATCACAAATCGGCTCAAGTACTGATGGACCTCTCAGTCCGTCAATGATGGATAACCGTTTTGTTGACGATTGACGAATGAATGAATGACGGACAGTACTGATGGGATTGCTGGAATTTCTGTTGGTGCTGAAATAGAGGTGACAAAATGACGGAAGAAACGTGGTTGAAGTAAAATGATGGACTGACGGACTAGCGATAACAGTTTGGTTTGGTTTGAAAAAAAAATACTCAGTGATGATAACAGAAGGGTTTCCAGTCCACTGACGAATGATGGACCAGAATAAAATTTGTAAAATGCCCACTGCTGATAATTTTAAAACCATATTTGGGCACCCAGAAGCAATGTTTAACCATTTCCGTGTTTCCGCATAGACATTGTTGCTGCGAATGCACCTTTACAAAAGTCCATGGAGATGAAGAGAAATTACCAGAGTAATTGATGTAATAATTTATAGGATAATCAATTCAAGAAAGATTTGTTAGTGACATCACTTGTGAAGTATTCAAAAAATGCATGACTCAACCAATCTTCTCAATGTTTCTTAATGACAGTTCAGAACATCAACGTTTCTAAACCAGATTGGCGAGCCGGCCCTCTCGCTCATCTCCATGCTACTTTGCATTCTCCGCAGCCTGTCTAAGTGAGTCATGACGTCTGATTTCTTGAGCAGCACAAGTGGGGGTACCCCTGTGCTCAGCAACAAAAAAACTTTCTCGTCTCATGTTTTTCTTGAAATTGGCTGCTGGCAAACTTCTCTTCATGTCGGCTTTTGAACAAAAAAAATTGTGACAGGATGACAGGCTATCTTTTGCTTCCATTTGGTGTCACTTTAGAATTACGTTAAGCCAAAAGCTGTAATGAGCCTGAGCTATGGCAGCCTATAAATGATTTTAAAACAACACAAAATGCCCAAAACACGGCCAGAACAGCACAGCAAAAAACATATCGTTAGACTTTAATGTCAAATAGGGGGCCGCGAAATGTCATGCTGTTGTCTGCTGGCAAATGGCCCCTGGGGCGTTATTTTGAGACCCCCGTTTCATAGTAACCATGAGATTCCACACATTCATAGTAGAACTGTTATATCCAGAGCTTATGTGAACCTGCCAGAGTGAGGAAGGGTTGAGTGAGCGTCATGCAATGCCCCATGCAGAGTAAAGCAAGCAGCCACAGCATTACTAAACCAGCGCATCAAACTTGGGGGAAAGAAGACACATATACAACCAGTTTTGAAGAGAAGTTATTAAAGGGATAGAAGACTATGAAAAGGTCTAAAAGGGTCATCTTTGATAGAAGAACCAAATTCAAGGCGCAGAGATAAAAAAAAAAGAAGTGAAAATTACATTGCGCACAACAAAGCAGTGAGACACACATGAGGTGAAGACAGACACAGCAGTGGAAGGGAAAAAAGAAAAACATGTTCTAAATGAAAAACTAAAAAAGAAATCCAATTTTCCCTATTAGGTGTGTTGACAATTAGTTGGGATTTTGTTTTAAAGTGGGTGGACTATTGGCCAAGGGAAGGTTTTATCTGGACTGGTTGCTGTGGAGGAGGGCAGCAGAGTGAGAGGGACGGCCTAAGGTTTGCCTATTGCTCTTAACAGGACTGCTGCAGAGCAACAACAAAACATACAAAACGAGCATGCAACTAGGAGAGACACACATTCCTTTGTGCCATGACAAACAGAGAAGTTCAGTGTCAGTGGTCATCTTTACTATTACTATTGTAAGGTGTGTGTTTTTTCTATTGGGGAGCAAAACAGCAAGTACAAGTAGCAAGCAAAGAGGGTGTCCCTGCAAGAATTTTTTTCAGCCACACCAAGCAAGGTGCAGCCATAGTTAACCCAAAACAACAAGGAACAAAATTGTAAAATAAATTGATTTTAGACAATGTCAAATAAAACGAAAAACAAAACAAAAAACATCTTACCTATTTACACTTAGTGACACAGAGCAAACAAAGACGGGGAGGTCATAAATAGATTTTTTTTTTTAATGCAGGCTAGATTGTCTCAGTACCTTCTCACTATGGCTATGCTCCTCGTTTAGGGTAGTGCTACTGCACGTATCAACTCCTGAGTCTTTAACTTGCGGTTCACACCACGCCAAGTCCTCTTCAAATGAGTGTCCCCCAAAGCGCACCATTTTCTTTTGCCTCTCAGATAAGGTGTGTGCCGGCTCAGACATAAATGCCTGCTCAATTGTTTTTCTTTTTCCCCTTTGACTGTCCCCTAAAGGTGTGGGATAAAAACAGAAAGAAAACAGAAAAACAACATGCAAAGGTGTAAATAAAACAAAGGAAATGTGAAATGACAATAGACTCTGGAATACAGGGGATGAGGAGAAGGAGAGAGAGACTGATAGAGGTTACGAGGCAGGGGGGAGGGGACTCCACATGTCTCACCAAAGACATTGGGGAGGCCTCGCTGCTATGCCAAGACGCATGGTCCCACCAATGGCCATCCAAATCTCCTGTAAGGCGCGGGGAGGGTGTACGTACATGAGAGAGGACAGCAAGAGGGAGCAGTGAGGACACCACAAACCACATAGACACAACCTGACACACTCGTACACACAGACTCAAGTATACAAAGACCCCAGTGCACATACACCACAAATTCTCAAAACCACATATGATCCCTGTGGAAAAAGCAAAATGACAGTTGAGGTTATAACACACACTTGAGTAGCAATCCATCAGAAATGATTGTGGCTCGATTCCTGGTAATCCCTCAAGTCCTAACGAAACACGATACTGTACTGAACTCAGTCCCAGTCATCAATCAATGTGTGCATGATGATTACTTTCCTTCCGTGACAGTCCACATCATCGTTACTGAGTGAATTGGTAATTGAATCATCAATGATAAAGAACTTTTGGTTATGTTGAACAAAAAGAATATAGTATATAATTACCGTTTACGTGCCATTTTCAGCAATATCACACTGTATTATTACTTCAGGTTAGTTTCTTTTTCTTTCAACCAAGCGTTACATTCCCTACGTTCCTCAAAATAATCATAACAAAGTTCGACAAAGATGTGTATATCTTGCCCTTTTTCCATACTCTGGTAAATGTTTGGATTTTACACAGAGATGAGGATTAATATTTGCAAAAGGTCGCCTCTGTTTGCCAACGAAAACCATGTCACACTTTTGTTTTTCACAAGAGCAACAGTCAGTTTTACAACAACTTGTCAATGAAATGCACCACAAATTTCTTTTCAATCTTATTAGACAAACGAAAATCCTGACCCCAAAACCAAAGGATAGTCTCTGTTTATCACTGTTAGTTATAAATCAACATGTTTGTACAGAGATCACTATTGTCATCAAAGCAATGAATTTGCACTAAAATCTGCATAATAGTTCAATAGTTTAATGGCTAAATTAGCCCCCCAGGTTATGACATTCCCATGCCCAATGCCATTTCTGCTGGCCAGAAGAGATTGTTTGTTTTGCTTGTTATAAACGTGACATTATAAAATATGTCTTCATTGTTTGGCTATACGTCTGCCTTTTTCATTAGATTTGATTTGGAGTTTGTAAAATCTTTGATTTCATAAGTTTGGTTCACAATTTGTTTCCCAGCCACTAAAATGTTACCTTTTTTCTACAGGCTTCTATTGCAATGCAATATTAAGGTCATCAGTATCTACAACCCTACTATGAAGGCATCGCATGCGCCAATCTCACTATTATACTACTGTAGAGTATAGCGATACTACTACAATAAACATAACCATGCAACAATCTGTAAAAGTTAGCGTGTTTCTTTTTATCATCCTACTATCCATGATCTGTAGTAGTGGCATGAGAGGGGATCTCTTATCATGTGCAACTCGGGTTTAAGATTACAGTGACACACAGGCTTTACTGACCTCAACCTAAAGTGCACAAAGGACAGCTACAAAAGATCAGCTTCTGATTACAGGGTTTTTTTTTTTCATTGAAGGGGAAGACCCATGGCATACAGTATGGACATAGTTCAGCAGTTAACCAACTAAGATCCATTCAGTGGCCATAGCTCGTTTGTGAGACAACTCTCCAATCCTTCTGCCAATATAAGCATATTTGAATTTCTTATGCCAGAATAATTTTGATTAAGAGGATTAAGAATTTAACTCATTAAGACTGTGGCCAAAGGTCGCACGCAGAACATGTGTTGAACATGTCAAAAGAATAAAGGCTTACCAGAGAGAGATAGAGAGACAGAGAGAGAGAGAGAGAGAGAGAAGAGGGGGGGGGGGGTAAGCGTGATGAAAGAGGGGTGGGACAGAATTACATTTTTAAATCATAAAATAGTGACAGATCAAAACAAGTGGTTTTCATTTTAACTTGTGCAGCTGATGATACAAAATGTGTGCACTTAACTGGTCAGTTAAGATACATTGAGTCATGAAACCACCACTAGATGTAGGGACGTCAAGTCATATATACAATTACAGTTCTATGTGTCGTCTATGTCTATATATCTCATGGCAACAAGAAAAACTGTTTGTGACCATTAAAACTTTTTGTCGAACATCTTTGCAACGGTTTCTGACCTTGAACGAACCCTGATGAAAAATCAACACTCACTATAGCTGCTCATTGAGATATGGACTTAAGACTTTTTCGCCTGTATTAGGGCGGGAACGTTTTTTGAAAATTGTTAAATTCGATCAGTTAAATAGTTTTGGTTCGGTCCCTCCGCATTCCATTCGGTCATTTCACGCAACTCTTTTTTTCCTCCCCTCATGAGCGCTAATCCATTATGGCGCCGTCCAATTGTTACGGCTGCGCCTCATGTGTGATCATGATAGATTGCAGATCGACCTTCCATGACTCGGAAGAACTTTGCTCCATCTAAAATTGCATGAATATTTGCTTCTTTACTTAATTCCAAAAAGATTTCTGTTTTGTCGTCCCCTTACACATACCTTACTTTATTGTCTGCCATTGTTTTGTGACTACTAACGTACATGTGACGTAAAAGCCGGTAATACCCATGACATCTATCTGGTCTTGTCATTGTTTATTCGCAAAACCTGTTTCCATAGTCAAAATGTACATTATCCTTTTTTCAAAACACTTCAAAATCCACTACCTCCAAGCGTAAACAAGTTTTTGCAAATTGTGGGCCTTTTTTCGAATATCTAGCGTTTCCATTCCGTTTTATTTTTACATTTCTTGAGAATTCGAATAAAAATGGGCGGATGGAAACCCCAACAAGTGTTCTGTAATTTCCGATTGTGTGCAAAATAATGCAGATAACCAAGTGCGATTTGTGATTGGATGAGGGAGTCGAGGGGTGGAGACAAAGGAAGCAGAGCCTGAGGCAAAGAGAAGAAAAGTGTACTTTGGAGTGGTTTGGGCTGTCTGTCATGGGGAATGCAAATGCAGTATTAGTTTAATGATTTTGGCATGATAAGTTAACAATAATCATTTGTTTTGAAATAAAGAATTTGTTGATAGCTCACTGCTCATCCTGGTTACTTTGTCCATGCTGAGGCAACACTAAGAGGTCAAAAGTGAGCCAAGCAGATGCTGACAGTGGCTACTGTGTCAGCCCCATGAATGGTGTAAAAAGCTTGCGGACCACTGGCACAGATATACAGATAGATTGATATTTGGTTTTACTTGATTAGGGCCAAACTCACCTACCACTGGACTCTGTTGCGCTCAAGGTGCGCTTAAACCAAAGATCCATAAAAACTAATTGTTATGAGACGTGTTTGTCTTCTCCAGTCATCATAATCATTACCACCAACCACACAGCCATCAGATGTTAGTGTGGAAACGAATTATGCATTTTGATAAAACACTGCGTGTCCCTTGACAGGCGTTAGCCTCTGTGACCCTCTAACAACAGCTGACAACAGTGATTATCCTCCCCAGCTGCTTTTGTGTCAGCAGTATAAACACTGGAGAGTATTTCAGCATGGTAGACAAACTTCATTGAACAAATCCTTTGCCTCAGGCCAGACTCTTTATCTGGGAGATGAAAAACTCACATAATTACACACACAAACACACACATTGCACTACATGGACAAAATGCTATTGATCAATTCATTAACCAATAAGCAGAGCTAGGCACTTCTGTTAATCGTAAATTCCCGTCGATGATGATGCCCACCTTTTGGCGCGTGCTTCCGCATATTCGGCGAATGCTTTATGATGCGAAGGCTCGTAAAAATACACGGAATGAGCGGGACCGTATGTACTCACCCCGATCGACGGACGTAAACGTGCTTCAGTCGGTGCTCAGTCCATGTATTTATCCGAGGCTTCGTGTCATTGTGCAAAGACTGGAATTGACGATTAACGGAAGTGCCCAGCTCTGCCAATAAGGTGTTTGGCTAGACTCATTTGCTCCAGTGCATCAAGCAAGGAATGCTGAGGTGTGGAAGACATTGAGTTGCACAAACAAAGACCTAGCCTCAACCCATCTAGCATCTTTGCGCTGAACAAGAACAGATGTTCTTAACCGACCCAAAATATCGGTATTTGATCTTACACGTGGTTATTAAACCAGCAGCGAACTCGTCTAAGATGAGAAGTGCCGAAGGGGTACATTTGCCAGAATTCGGTGTTGGGCAGCAAGTCAGTCCCCACTCAGTGAATGTGAGTGAATGCTTGTCTGTCTCAATATGTGCCTAGCAACTAATCCAGGGTGCAGTCCGACTTTGGTCCAAAGTAGCCATTTGGGACAGGTCCCTGAACCTGAAATACACACATGCCTACACACGTACAGTAACAAGGCCATCATCTACATCTGTAAAAACAAGTGGACACAGGTTTCAGCACAGAGAGCCACACAGTATTCTATTTCTCTCCTCAAGCTTTATTAACAGTGGCACTCCAAAATTGGGCACTGATCCCCAACAAGGCACTGTGTGTGTTTTTTAAGGGAGGAGGAAACTCATCACGGTAGTGAATTGTTAGCATCAGCAGTCTACGCCCAGCCCAGCCTGTTCGCCCTGGCTCCTAGGCACCACAAGGTGCTGATTCAGGATGAAGGCAGAATGCAGGCGGTGGTGGAGTTCACCAGCAGCATGCTCTCCATCACTTTGACAGCTCAATAAAAAAACTGTGTAAACTATTAATTGCATCATTAATTATTGATGCTGGTTTTACTATAACTCAAGAGGTGCAGAAAATAAGCATGTGTGAAATTGTGTACACTATGTTACCAAGGTGATAGTGTCAATGAAGTGACTAATTGCGAGGGATCCAAGTAGGGCTGACCAAGTCGGTTGGGTCGACCACAAAAATGGGTCGACGCAAAAATGCATGCATCAAAGCTATTTTAATGATTTTTCAAACATATTTGCAGCGCCTGGAAGTTGCCGGAACCAATATTTTGTATTGTACGCAGGGACACTTTTTGCTGACGGACTCCGACCAGCATTCACCACTACTAACTAAGATGCCTCTTGTTTGTGGTCTTTTTAGCATCGCTACATGTCTTATGTTTGTAACAAAACAATATGCATCAAAATCACTAAATAAATAAAAGGGTTTTGAATTTATTGGCGCCAGACACACATAAGATGGTGGCCCTACATGCATCAGCAACAGGAAGGCGGTATCTACAATAGCATAGCGCAAGACTCACTCCTCCCTATACAGCGACTCCAAGTTTGCCACCAAATGTGCAATAATCGAGCCAAATACACCAAGTTGGTCGCAATGCACTTAAGAGACGCAAGGGAGTTTGCAAACGCGGACGCTGGCGGACCTTAGAAACAAGCTCACTTCGAAATTCCCTTGGCTAGGTTAGCATTCGCTAGTAGCATTATCAAGTAAGAAGCTACAATAGCGAGTACTCATGATGTTTATGGATTTAAAATGGGATGGAACCAAAGAAAAACACCAGGGTGACGGCGTGGGATCCTGGAGCATAAAGTAAGTTATTTGAAAAAAACTTTCTGTGCGGTCAATATGCTGCATCGCTGGCCATTGTAGGCTTCGGCAATTCAATATGCTCGAACGAGACAAGCAAATACATCAGGCTTAGTAAACATATGATGAAGATAGAGCACTATTTAAGTGCATTCCATTTACCGTTTAATATTTTGGTCAAATTGGATTTTTCATATGTTGCACTAGAAGTGATTTTCAGGAAAAGTACAATAAGTGATTTGAGTTTATTCAGGGCTAATGCTAATCACAATTGTTAATTCTTTAGCATAAGCTAATTTTGTTGGTGTTTGTGTAATATGTGCATATTGTGTGCAGAAGATGAGAAACAATGAGTATTTATATCCACTAAATTCAACTCACGTTCAACCTTAGTGGACTTTAATATAATAATAATAATAATAATAATAATTTAAAAACATTTGACAACATTTTTGGCTGGGTGGCGAGGTGATTAGTTGATTAAGCGCTGGAATAATCAATTGGGGACTAGATTTCGAAGTCGTTAGTGAGAGCACTAGATCCTAGTATACATTTTACAATACTATGACTATCTATACTATTATCAAAAGGTTACCCCCACTGTTCTTCACCTTGGATTAATAACCATTCACTCATAGCGTACATACAGTATACAGTGAGGCCACCAATCACACTATATATGCAATAGGAAAGCTAAATTGCTAATAGTGAGTATAAGTGGTTCAAAATGGATGGATGGATGGTAAACACTGTGACGCTACTGTATAGAAAGGGCCATGGCTCATTGAAGTGCAGCTATGGTGAGTGATATTTTTAATCTTTTGTTTTTATTTTAGTCCTTGAAAATGCCTTCACATGAAAATGGCCAGTATCACTAAAATGTTTGTGTCCTGCGTTTATTTAAAAATATGTGTGTGTGGTTGTATTTGTGTGCAAAGTGCATTGTTGAATTGTCATTGCTGAGCAAATAATTTTGTAAGCGGTTTGTTCTTTTAAGAATTAATATTAAATACTGTATATCGTATATGAAACTAGTGGGGGTGACAACAAAATATGACCAACTTTATTAATAGTTACTGATACGCATCAGAGCTTTTGAGACTGCTCATCGCCTCACAGTCGGAATTGACAAGTGTTAATGAAGTAGCAAAACATGCGACTGTACGTTGTTATTGACCACTTTTTTGTCATCCTCCAACCCCGCTACATTAATAGGAAGCGGGATTGAAATGTATGATTCTTTTAAGATGCAACAACAAATATGTTTGTAGGCTACATATCAGTCAATATCTGTGTGGAGGAACAGAATGTTATCGGTATCGGTAGAAAAAAAACAGTTATCATGCATTCCTAAAAAAAATGGTTCCAAGTTGTCTAACAACCGTACTGGGTTGCAAAAACCGGTTTCGTGATCGTGAATCATTATGAAATTTTGGCTGTCACTGCACAATGCCCACCTCGCTTCTGTAGTTAGCCATCCAGTCCCCTTTTCTGTCTGTTCGGCACTATTATGAGACTGCATGTCAGGGGAATCAATAAAGAGTAAAACACAGGGAGAGGTTGATAGCGGTAAATCAGTAACCAGCTCTCCCAGGCACGAGCCAGACCCATTACAGCTGGCACATCCTCTCACCTCCTAACTCCCTTTCTTCTCTTTCCATCAAAACCTCCACCCTCCAGGAGAACCCTTGGGGGTTTTGGAGATTTGAGAAGTTAAAAAGCACACTGCTTAGCCTGCTATTACATCTCATCTCCTCACCCGTGCAAGCTGAGTGCACAAACCCTGAGATGCTGACAGACCACATACTGTATGGTCAAAAGGTGCTTTGCACCCTCTTTTCTGTCTCTTTGCCGATCTGGCTTCTGGCGCAAGTTGATTGCTTTAGTTTTGCTTTGGTTGCAGAACAAAAGAGTGAAGGTCAACATTTTGAGCTTAACAGTGAATGAATATCATGATCAATAACATAGTGGGGATAATTCAAAGAAAACAAAAAACTGGTGTAATTATGGCTTTCCTGTCACAGCTATTGCATAATTACACTAAATTTTTAAATATTTGAATAATAATATTAGCATGCATTAATGTGTTTGCAAATGATTCAATGCTTCAGTTCAGTATTTTTGGGGTTATTTATCAAATTTGCAGCATGCATGCATTGGTAACAGCAGTAGTTGTCGATCAATAAATAAAACAGACAATTCCAAAACAAAAATAAATCCATGTAAACAGGCAGAATAATGTTTTTCCAAGAGAATCACATGAAGTTTTAATCCAACATTTTTTCAGACTCACTCCTATACAGGCCGACATGTGGAGCTGGCAGACACATGCAGACAGATAACAAAAACTATGACCCAAAAATGGCCTGACTTCCTCCACTTTTTTTTTAGTGGCTACCTGGAAAGCCCCGCATCAATAATGTATCACCAATTCTGGACTGAAGAGTGGAGCAAAACTGTTACATAACAGAACAAAGCAAGATCAACTAAATTAGGGCTGAACGATTATGGAAAATGATCTAAAAGTGATTTCCCCCCCTTCAATTTTGTGATTGCAATTTAATAAGCATTTATTTTTTTAGGTCCTTTACTAATCAATTTTTCCAATAAAAACAAGCAACTAATGAATCTTTATTACAATGAACCATTGCCATATATAAGTGGCTGGGCTTGTGGCCACTTGAATCGGTTACTTATTGTACTTCAAAGACCAACAAATGAAAAATCCAATTTAAACAAAAATATTAAATATCTTATTCAAACCCATCAGAGTACATCTACATTGGCCATTGTGTCAATGGCTTGGTTGGTTGGTTATCAACCAAGGGAAATGGTTTCCTTTTCCGTTTAAAATAACATACTTAAATCTCCAGGATCTCGCGCCATGGTTACAAGGGGTGGTAAGTCTTTCTACTGGCTGGTTGACTACAACACTATAATGATATCCTGAAATGATGGCTTTTAGTTTTGATGTGCCACACCAAGATTTTAAGTGTCCTAGAGTGTCAAATTTCTGGCGGCGCCACTGCCAACGGCAGAACAAAGCATATTATTTTCCCTTTGGTCCCATTTTAAATCCATACCTGTAGTGTTGTACTAGTTTGTAGCCTCGTCCTAGCTAGTGCTAAGCTAGTTCGTCTCTCTAGTCCGACCAGCGTCCAGTGCCGTCCACGTTTACAAACTCACTTTTGTTTGTTGCTAGGATGGCGTAAGAGGCCGATAGAGAGGTGTTAGCCTGAGCTGGCCAACGAGTTGGCGGCCAAATATTCCCCCTGCAGTGTTTCCCACAGATTTGAAATCTACTTGGATGGGTGGACTCCGGCGAGGGAGGGGTGGGGGCTTGGTTCTCAGTTGTGTTACTTGCGTCTCCTCTAGCCTCCACAAATAAGTGACAGCGAACTAACGTTACATGCGGTGTATCTGGTTGCGACACGTTTTTTTGTTATTTTTGTTTTTGTATATATATATATATATATATATATATATACACATAGTTATAAAATTTTCTTGAAAACGTCTTGAGTGGTGGTCGGTTTACTTGGGTGGCGCGCCCAAGTACTAACATGGTGTGGGAAACACTGCCCTGATAGGATAGCGTTAACAGGCTAAATATTTCCATACACACACACACACAGACACACAACTATTTCCTGGTGTCCGCGCAAATGTTGCGCATATGTATCTTCCGCGCATGTGTAATCCCCACATATAAGGGAGACCGGACATCCCAGCCAAACATTCCTCTCAGACCACTATATGCTATGACGCATTCTGAGTCAAATGGAAAAATTCTGATTCGGTGTTCGTTTTCAATGGCCAGTTCGCTATTCAATTCGAATCACCATGAATTGTGCAGCGCTATCCCACATCCCCAACCACCCACATGTTTTCAAATTTTCTCAAAAAAACATGGTATACAATTGTTGTTATATCTCAAATTGACTGAGTTTGTAAATGATACCTGGCGGCATATTTAAACAGGGGTTCGCACACACACACACACACAGCGATAGACTCACTGTTTTCCATCTTTGGCGTTCATGGCAAATCGCTATAGTGATCGAATATCAAGTATACTAGTAACTAATTTATAAATACAAGTGCAAAATTATTCTTCTAAGTGAACCAAAAAAAAATGTCTTGCTTTTTTTGGGGGGGAGTAAAGGAAAACAATGAGCCCTTAACATATTGTATAACACAAAAGTAAAAGTCATTACACAGAGAAAGCACACAGACTGAAGGTTATACCTGACAGCTAGAGCTACATAAACATAATAAATCAACATACGCATAAAACAACAATAACCAAATCAGCCTTCTCTGAAAAAAACAAACACATTATGTTGATAGAATTAGAATAGAGATTAGATTGAGTTGCGGGGGGAGGGGGAATCCATATTAAATACAGAAAAAGTGATGCTGAAGGGATGTGTACGTACCTTTCTCACTGACTGACTCACTCTCTATCTCCACATCCTCACAACTGGTGTACTCCGGCGTAGTTGCCAGCTCCTCTTCCGAGCTGCTCAACGACACCTGTCGCATCTTCCCTCCCTTTTTTGTTTTGTGGGGCTTAGGGGGTGGAGGACGTACCGACTCCGACTGATCCGAGCTCAGAGAGTCATTCCTCAACATGCTTTCCATCTTCTCCCTCTTGGTCTTACGGACAGCTGAATTGGGGTCCAAGTGATGTTGCTGTCTCCTCATAGATTCCCCTCCGCCGCCCAAGTCACCTCTCCGAAGATCTCCAGATCGGTCACCTAACACAGGGCTGCGGTGAGGTGTTGGGGGGCTGTGGTTTGATGTTCTGTGGCCCCCAAGGCCGGGACCCATGGGCCCTGGCGAGGAACGGTCAACAGAATAAGATCGCTGTCCCACCATAGGCGGACGGCGCTCAGTGAGATGTTGACGTGACAGCCGAATGGGAGCCGGTTCATCCTGCTCGGTGTAAGCTAGCGAAACATCACTATGACGTCGCTCATGCCTCAGGCGGCCCACCTCCGCATGCATTCTCATCTGCTCTTCGTAGGGCTGTGGCTTAACAGGATAGCGTGCCAGGTTGGGGTCGCTGCGATAGCGTGTCTGGAACTCCTCCTGCCGTTGTCTCTGGAGGTCATATTCATTGTGTGGCCCATCCAGCTCCTGGTCCAGAGGGTATTCCTGGGAGTGCCAGCGTCCAGGCCCCTGCCGGTCTCTGTAGCCAATCCATGCTGCATTTACATCTGGGTACAAGCGTGGGCCCCGCGGAGCCCGCCGAGGGTCCCCATCCCCATAGTCAGACGGTGATCTGGGCATGCTTCCGTCTGTCGGGGCATACTGTGAATGTTCACCCCCGTCCCTTTGGTCGTATTTTTGGTTTGGATCCCTGGATGCAGATGGACTTCGTTTCCTGTGGATCAGAAGAGTACAATTTGTATCAACATAATTGCTGTTTCCTTTAAAATGTTTATTGGTGATCAAATACTTTTGGGGATTTTTTTTTTATGTC
Organism: Vanacampus margaritifer; assembly: GCF_051991255.1. Taxonomy (NCBI): domain Eukaryota; kingdom Metazoa; phylum Chordata; class Actinopteri; order Syngnathiformes; family Syngnathidae; genus Vanacampus; species Vanacampus margaritifer. The sequence continues at coordinate 8,614,671 of NC_135440.1, read as the reverse complement.
TGTGGATATGCAACACTTTGTAACTACATTTCAATTGTATTGTCGGAGACAAATGGATATACAGTATACAGTGAGTCCTTGCGTTACGGACGAGTTCCGTTCCTACGCTGACAATGTAACAAATATTTTGTGTTTCCACACGGACATTAATTGCTGACGGACGGCAAAGCGAAGCTAATGGAAACTTAAACACGGAAATGTGAGGCTCCTGATGGTGAGCCGGCCTGCTCGATGGACACCCGTTGCTGGAGGTAACAACACAACTTTAAATAACTTTAAAATGTCATGATTACAGTGGGAAATTAACGAAAAAGAAGGTGCTACCGACGAAACGTCGTAGGTCGCGTACGTCGTAACTCGAGGACTCCCTGTACATATTTGACATTGACATACAACTTTTATTTATTTCAATGTTCATCACAAATTGCATTTTAATGAGGGAAAAAAGTATGTGATGCATCTTAATTTCTAAGTGGTGACTGAAATACAATACATTTGCTCGGTAAATCACAGCTGCAAAGATTGCTGCAAGGTCACATGTTATAATGATCAACTGAAGGCATGATTCTGGTTGTCTCAATCTATTTTGCAATAAACCATTAATGTTAGTGAGCAATACATTTAGATACAGACTGAAAAACCTTAGCTGTGATATGACAGATGAGCCTCAAGGTTTTTTTGGGGCTTTTGTGTTAGCTTTCTATACACTTTTGAATGTTGAAAACGTGATAGCTGAGGCAGGGACAGAATGATGAATGTGCATTTAGTATGGTTCATGAACTTCTGTACAGCTAAAATATGGGCTGTTTGAGAGCAAAAGAAGTTGCGCTATAGTGCATTGCAAATGTGAATCACAGTCACACTACTAGGACGCCCAAAAGAGCTGAGGGCTTTTGTACCAACACAATAGTTTGTTACGGTTACAGGGTTATGTGACACCGACTGTATAGACTAAAGAATGGTTAAACAATGGTTTGGAATTATAGATTCATTCGCTATGAATCTATTGTGATTTTATTTATTTCCCCCAGACCTGCAAATTTTACTAACATTTGTTTCCTGTAAACCAATTTGTTGACTTAGTCCAAACAACAAATGTTAATAGAGTCTGTACACAACTGCATTGCAATAGCCATCTAATATCCATTACCCATAGGTGTATTATATGTGTGAAAAGGACATTTTACAGAGCTTGGCTTTTCCATCTGTTTGCCTGACACATTTGCACACCACAGGCTACACCGACCTAACTGCGTAAGGTCCACCAACAACCAACAGCTGCTCTCAACAAAATAGTTGCAATAAAGCCACTGGCGAAGCAGTGCTAAGGTAGCAAGTTGTAGGAGTTACAACTGTTTGCTGCTCAAATGGGATGGAATATGAATATAATATGTAATGCAATATAATAATGCAAGCAATATGACATCCCGGTCATTCGTCTGTCTTTCACTGCTGTTGTTTATGTCGCCGGAGTGAGAGGTGAGTTACATTACCAGCTGAACAAGCCAAATACAACTGCAGTCAGTTGGCCAGGTGCATTCAAACAAGGTGCTGAGTTACCTCGGTGGCCCAGAAGTTTTACTGGTAGCGCTCTGCACTCCCAAATTAGAGACGTGGTTGTGGCTTGGGTTCAATCCCCGATGCCCCCGGCATTTATTGCAACAGAGAGCACAACATTACATTGCAATATAGATTCCCCCCCCCACTCCTAGTGTATATAGTCATGTCTGGAAGCTAGCATTAGCACTTTGTGTGTTACATGATGTTCTGTTTGGCACGCTAACATATTTGTAAGGTTTACAGAGGTTTTAGTCAGTGCACTAGTTTATTAATAACCAAAACAGTTTGCCACCGAACACGTTGACATCGAACGTGCTCCCTCACGGAGGTCTTTTTCTCTCCTTTGACTCGCGAATCGCGACTACGCACAGTGTATGCGTTTATGAACTCGGACATAGCAAGACTCAACGGAACGTGACAGCTTTGCCACAACCCCTCAACGGCAACATATTGAAATAAAGCACAGAATTGTTTGTTATAATATGCAATAAAGTGCTTTAAAAGTCCCTCCTAATCATTAAGGATTTATTTATTTTCTTTCTTTTTTTCATTTCAGGTGCATACCTCATTTTGTTTGTGTAGATCAATTTACTGCTTTTAAAATACACATATTAGTGAAGCAAAACAAAGCATATTGGATAAATGTTAAATAAAACAAAATAAAAAAAATAATACAAATATTCATTTTAGTTAGCACAGTGTATTTTCCTAATTTTATTCATCTGATTTCACTACCTTCTAGACCTACATTAAAAAAAAAATGCTTAGTCCCCAAGAAGAGTGAAATATAGTTTCATAGTTTTAATGCTAGTCTGCATAGTTTTTGGTTCAATTCTAAATTAGATTAAAGATTTACAGTAAAAAAAAATTCTAAAGCACAGTATCACCATCAATTTATAAACATGTCAGAAAATATGGTACAAGCTGCAAAATCTAATCAAAGTTCAATGTATTATAATATTAATTGTCTTCTTTATTCTCTTCTTGTTGGTGTTGTTGCTGCTATTTACATATCGTCGCTGTCCTGTGAAAAACCCATCATTTTTTGTCACTTTTGACATTTTTCCATTTATGAGATGAAACTAAATGCAGACATCCCAAAAAATTGACATAAATGTTTTTCACAGGACAGCAACGATATGTTCTGATTACAGTAATTTCTGGGCTATAAGGCGCACCTGACAATAAGCCGCACTAGCTAAATTTGAGGAATACTCGAGTTTGTTACACATATAAGCCGAACCGACTGTAAGCCGCAGGTGTTTTAATGTTACCGCACCGGGTTCGCGCTACTTTCTTTTCCATTATGAGGGCGGAAATTGCCTCGCTCTCGTTTTGTCTCTTTTACTGTATTTGGTCTCACTTGGTTTGTTTTGCTCCCCCTCCATCACATCCCCTTATAAGGCAAGATGCAGATGTGATGTCGCCATACGCTGAGACACAGGTCAGAGGAGGAGGTGTGTTGTGTTTCGCAGATCAGCCAGTAGAGACTTATCTGAACAGGCAGACAACAGAAAGGCATTTCCAGCCTGCAATTCATAGAGTAGAAATAAAATCCAATCCCACTGTCAGTTAATTACATAAATCCTCTGCTGTGACACTGCATTGACCGTGTGACTTCATTAATCAGTACACAAGGACAATGCTAACAATAATAAGGACAGGAACAGGGAAAGTGGCGCTCCTACAAGACAGGCGCCAAAGTTTACCAGGCGTAGACATTCTTTTTGTTCCAAAACCAACAATTTATAAAATGTTTAAGTGGAAACGAGACTTATGGTTTGCTATCCTCTCCAAGAGCAGACCAGAGCCAGCAGCAGCAAATGCATGAATGCAGTTTGACTTTTTCAATTGCCTGTGTGATGCCAGCTCTCTGCCTATCCTGCTACTGGGGACACATGTTAAGTAAAACAGGCACAAGCATTCAATAAAAAAAATGCAGCACTAGCCAAGTGGGTATTGCGTCACCTCTACTTTGTGTGTAACGGAGAGAAGTCAAATGAAAACAAATTAGTGACATCCTGTCGGATACCGCTTTCCTTGAGAGGGAATCAGCTTTTCTAATGACAACAATACATCTTTGGAGGGTCAACAAGAAAAGCAAAAAGAAAGCAGCAAGCATTAAAGTCAAGAGACGTAATAATGACTAATAGCCCATTCACGTTTATACATCTTCCAAGAATCTCAGCGTTACCGTATATGATAAAATCATAGTAACCCTCACAAATGCTGCTGTAGCATCAGCACGGCCTGCTTTTTTTCCGCCCGTCTGCTGCACAGACAAGTTTCCTTCTCCTTACTGTATATGGCTGGATAGCAAAATTTATAACCCGGCTACAAAAGCTCAAAGAGGTCTTAACGAGAGCTCAGTTTCAGGATTAAAATCAGCATCATTTGACTGCTACTAATGGTGAGAGGTCAAGCAGCAATGCTGCTCAACCTGCCAGAAGAAACGGCATCAACAATCACAAGCAGAGCAAGACGTGCAAGCTTATCTAATGAGGGTGAGCATGAGGGACCGATACCGTTTCTTGGTTTTATACAGACAACAACGACTTGGTACAGAGTCAATAGAAAGGAGAAAGGGGAGGGGTAGACAGAGAGATTGGAAGTCCAGGTGGGTAAAAAAAAATCTCTACCTCATCATTTCTATGCATTATATTTATGCAAATACTGTACATGTCTCCCAGGCCTGGCACTTTGATGATGTAGCTGCTTTTCAGTGACTTGCTTAGAGCTAGATCTGGTTTATTCTATGGGGAGGTGTGCATTCGTATTAAGATTGACTGTGTGTAGTCGATGCATTACTCTCCAAAATTGATTTCACATCTGTTACTGTGATTGTCCAATCACATTTCCTCATTCTGTATACCCCATTTGCCTCATCCCTCCCAAAAGGTCGGCTCTGAGCTGCAAGGGACCATGTGTGAGGGTGGCGGTGACAGCAAACTGATGTGTGGAATCACATGATGGCAGGAGGGGACAGGATGTTGAGACAGCATTTACAAGGGTGGAGGTTAAGCAGGGATGGCATGCCTGTTAGGCGAGATAGCCTAAGGACAATGTGTAATCTAGGGGGGGGGGGGCAAAATATGAATTATGAGTATGAACTACGAAAGCAAAATGGAATCATGATTAACATTTGTAATATTTTGATTAGTTATGCTGCAGTGATTTGACAGTGAAACAGCCTTCTTCATAGATGGAAAGAAAATCTCTTAGAGCTGTCACAAGGATACTCTTCCTCCTTCACCTCAAGTACAAACTGTCCTGTGAAGATTTGTTCTTTATTTCTAGTCCTGCACATCAGGTCCACTTAGTGCCCACACTTGACGCTGACAAAGTTTCGGGACATCGGCTTCTGCTCCTTCAACAGTCATGCCACTGATTTTTAATAATGGTGAAAGGCTGCAAGACTGAAAGTTGGACAATAAACTTGGAGGACACTATGTACTTGGAAGACTTGAAGATTCTGGTGCTGGGGAAGTTTTTGACAACTACTACCTACCAACTTCAACCTTACCTTCCATGCTTAGCTTTTAGTTCCATAGAGTTTTTATGCAGACGTTCAGGGTCTTAGTCAAGATACACATAGGTTATTTAAATACATTTAGCCTTTAATGGACGACTGAAAGTAAAATTAACCTTTTATCAAAATTATACCCTGAAGAAGAAAGAATAAATTATTTTCCAAGTAACAGACACCAAATGGGTAGATCAAGAGGAGGGGGGGTGGGGGGTGCGGGGGCTGCTGCAGTTGAAGTCTAAATAAATACGGCCCCAAATCAACGGTTCATCAGCAGCAACCTCCCAAGGCCATCACTGAAGTATCACAATTTACTGTTTGTAGATGACTTCATGAAATCGAGTACAAAGGCTACACTATAAGAGGAAAACCAATCATTAGCATGAAGACTAGGATGGCCAGGCTTGAATTTGCCTAAAAGTACAGTGAAACACCTCAAATTACCTGTGATAATGAGACAAAGATTACCAAAGCCCAAGTTAAAGAAAAAAACCCCGATATGTTCATGATCTCAACAAATAAGTTCATCTGTGAAATAACCGTTCACATTCACACCTAAGGACCATTAATTAGCAGGGGTGGCCAAACATTTTCTTCCAGGTTATCTAGGTTTAATTTTTATTTAAATTGTATGTGCAATAAGTTTCAATTGAATCATTATTTTAGTAAAGTTCCCCACCCTACATTTAAGTCCAGTTCAAGTTCAAACTGTGCATGTTTACAGTGGCTTTTAACATGAAATAAATCCTTTAGGAAAAATAGAAGAAAAAAAACATTCTCATTTTTTGGTGACCAATTAGACCTTCTAAACTAATATATTTTAACGTTGGTCGTCATGGTGGTTCTAGAACCACTAATTGGTTAATATACTAAAACCAACCAATTCGTGTAGGTAAATATCCATCCATCAATGTTCTGTACATCTTATCCTCAGTATGTATCCAAAGCAATTACATATTATTTTACCCCCCAAACCCAGATAATTTCTGGGTGGCCAATGACCGTGCATCCCACAAGAATAGATCAGATATTTTATTAATTTTTATTGATGATACCATTGACATTATTGGATTAAAAAAGAAAATCAACGTAAAGCACAGATAAGAAAAACGAAAACTGACTAAATTAAATACGGCTCTGCCTCCCCTGACCGCACATCCTTGGTAACACATCCTCCATCCATACCCACACCAACCAGCGCCTTGTGTGTTCTAATCTTGTTGTTTATACTGTGTATGGTTACATACAGCCTCTGCACTGCACTGCGCTGCACTGTCTGTTAGGTCTCCTTTTTAAGAGAGACACGGCTAGCATTCTATGTAGGCCAAGCCCCAATAGACTATGCCATCAAGATTAGATACAAGTCAGAACAACTACACTGCTGCTTGCTATTCCTCTCTGAAGAAAAAGGTTAAAAGAGCAAACGATATATAGAAACTTTTTATCACACAGAAAAGGCCACAATGCATAAACAACTTGCTTACAACTAGAACTTATATACAACAGCTTTATGGAACAGAGAGAAACACAAATTCAGTGTTTGCTCGATTTTAAATGTAATACAGATTCCTGTCCAATGTGGACTGGCTTTCATCTGACGGGTCTGCAAGTAATCAAAAACCACTTCAGAAAAGATTTGTATTTAACATGGTACTGTGTAAGTGAATATAGTGTATGAAGATGTACATGTAAGTGGAAATGATGTGTGATTTGACCCAGTGCAGACAGGCATCCTCAATCTCATCAGTACGTCTAGGAAAAACACTTTTTTTTTTAGATTATGAATTAAAAATAAATGAAGCCATGACAGTTTCAGTGTCTGGATATAATTTGTGTCATAAAACCATTCCTTGTTTAGCCTGGAAAACAAAGCGGCCAAGACACTCACTGCCTTTGGCCCCCCTCCTTTTCAAACAACTGCCACAAAAGTACACACACAGCCAATGACAGCCAACATAAGAGAACTAATGAGGCATTTTAATCAACATCTGAGATGGCTAACAGTAATGTCAAATTCAAGACTGTAACAATTTTAACTGTTGTTGAAGATGTGTGTTTGGATAGAAGTTTGTCAAAACGCTGAATAAAGGAAAGTGAATATCTGTTTGGAAAATAAAGAGGCAACAACGTAACATTTTCTCTTTTGACAGCTTTGTGTTTGATGAAAATAGATGTCTTTGAGAATGTGGCAATTCCACATGCTGCCTCCAATTCACCTCAATTCTATAATCATTTATACCATCATATGGCTTATACTTTGTGACAATGTAAAGCATTAAAGAACATGACGTTATCTGTGCACCTGTCTCAGTTGAAGCAAATGACATTTCCTTCAATGAATATTCCCATGGCAGGATGCAAATCAACTTTACCTTTAATCAGAATTGTGACAGGGCAAGATAAAAAAAAGTTTACGGGAGCGAGATTTTAGTAGGAGATGGGGGAAAAAAACTCAAGCACACTTAAAAGTCTTACATTTTCTCAAAAATCGATGGTGCGCCTAAGGGTGAGGTGCACCTTTTGTGTACATCGAGTTCCAAAATCTGTAAATGTTGTTGTGCAATTTCGGTAAGCGCTGTGCTTTACTGTCTGTGTGGGAGTGTTTCTGCCGATAGACAGCAGAGCAATGTTGACAGATTGCCTATGTACAGGAAATCCAGCCCTGGTTGAAGACTGGCAGGCATGATAACCTAAAAGACTCAACTGAAAGATGGAAAGGAATGGACTGCTTTTTATATAGCGCTTTAACTACACCATTTGGTGCCCAAAGCGCTTTACAATTTAAGAGATGATCATTCTATTGGGTTCTCATGCCTGCCAGTCCTCAACCAGAGCCGTGTTTTCTGTAAGGTACAGTAGGACATCATGGTGCTCATTGCTTTCGCTTTATGCAACTGCTAGACTAGAGTGAGTTACGCCACAATTTGTGAATGGATTGTGCATGCATGCTTGGGCTAAACGTGTCTGCTTGCACTAATTGAGCTTTCACAAAAGCCAGCACCTTTTCTGAACAGCCGCACGCTAACAACACTGACAATACTACAATGACGACAGGGAACCTGCCGTGTTTGATTTGTGGATGAGGATTGATCAAAAGTAACACAAGTACATTGTTAAATACTTCAAGTACAACCAAACTCACTGTTTACATTGTTTAATACTTCAATAAAGTACAATTGCTCCACTGCCTTTTTAAAAACATACGCTAGAAAGTGAAAGCATGCCACCATATGTTTTGAGCTAGCGTATGCTTAACCGTGCCTGCGCCTAAAAGCGCGGTGCGCCTTATATTTGTGTTAAATACAGAAGTAGCACTCGTAACTGAGACTGCACCTTTTAACACGGTGCGCCTTATGGTCGTGAAAATACGGTGGCTGACCTCCAAAATGGGAGCCGTACAGGAGTGGGAGTCATTCTGAACGGAACCGAATTTTTACTATGTCCCCGAGACTGAGACGGGACGGGATTTTTTTCTGTGGAAGTGGGATATGACGGGAATGAAAATCCACTCCTGTGTCACCCCCTAATGTGAAGTGATTCACAACATTTCAGGAACATAAACAAGTGCATTTGTAATGTCTGACCAGAAAGAAAACATAACAATTCAGTACTAAATCTGAAATTATTATTATTATTTTTTAAATAACACACATTTCAAATATACTACAGTGTGATTGTAAAAATAGCATGCAGTTATGATATAATAGTTGATATGAAACAACACATCCCCACCTAAATCTTTGCAATATATATTGCTACACTGAAGTGTACAACATGGAAATCTAAAATATAAATATGTGAAACAGTAAATGTCCAAATAATTATGGTCCGACAACAACAAAGTATGATAAAATAACCGTTGTTATAACGACTCCCCCAAATGTTGACTTTGTTGCCATAACACTACTATGCCATGCAGGATCAAATCAGTCACTTAAACAGTCCATTAGTTACTCTCAAATTTACCGGTTGCAGCCACTTTAAGTGAGTAGCAGACCAGACTACAGTATTTTCCACCAGGCAGTGTATACCAGCAGACTGCAGAGACAGCAGAAACCATATCCAACAGTCAAATAGATTTGCATTAGCCTCTAGTGCACAGTTAATTAGTGCCACTGAAAGTCATCATTTTTACACAGGACTTTTCTGTCAAACGCATTGTGCTTGTCAGGTATTTTCCTATTGGCGTAACTGAGTTACTCTAGATTGTAACAAATTTTGCATTGATTTTTTTTCCCTCCTTGTTCTGATACTAAAAAAATAGAATGCACCTTCTGTCCTTTTACGCTCTCACACAGGCACGCACCAACTCTTTTGGTTTTGCTAAGTATGCAGTTTTCATATCAATGAGCAAACTGCATTTGAAATCAGAGGCAGTGACGCTGTCTGGCTCTCTGGCGATACAAGTGAGGAGGTAATGAAAAAGCTAAAGGGTGAGTCAGAGGAGGCTTTAATAATTCCTGCAGACCAAAATAACATCTCCGGGGCTGAACAGAGTGGGTAGGCTGGGCTGGACTCCTCGCACCATCCAGAAGCAAGGACTACGCAAGGTGGCTGTGTGAATGCAGGAGTAGACGAGCTGCAGGAAGTGAGACCCTGTCAGCGGGAAGTAGGGATATGGAGGTGAGATCAAGGTGAGCGGTGCTCCTTTGTTTGTACAATCATTGCTGACAAATGATGAAGGGATTCAGGTTAAATAGGGGGTTGAAGGCTCGGGTGCAGCTGTCACCTCACCATGTCTGTTTCCAAAGGGAAAATGAACCCATCATCGGGGATTACCACTGCCAGTCTAATACTTTTACATTAAACCTTCTCACTCGCTCAAGACATTCTTGACATTCTCACCTAATCCTGTTAATGTTCTGAACATTAATCGTTCAGGCCAAGAAAGCTGCGATCAAAAAGTGAAACTACAGTAAACTATGAATGTACAGCACAGCCTATGGCTGGATAATTAAGAGTTTGGCATATTTGACAAACATACCGTTATATTGCCTTTTGAGTTTAACATTTACTGTGAATCCTTAATTAGACATTTACTGTAAAACAAATGGAGGTCAATAGATGTTGACTGAGTGACCGCATAATACCTGATATAGCATAACATTCTCCAGAAATATTATTTTTGCAAAAACTGGACATACTTAAACTAGAAGGTTTCAAAAGAAGATACTGTGCATTGAGTGACAGTAAAAATACCGTAAAGGCAAACACTAAATGCAGCAAACTACATTAAAGCTGCTCTAATTAACAATTATAAACATTTCTTTACAATAGCCTTTTTATTTGACCGTTTATGACTGAAACCTCTTCTAATTAGTAGATTAACACCTTAGCTGTTCACAATTGGTACTCCTGCAAGCCAATGTCCATAGACTGGATTTGGGTTTGAATTTCCCACCCTCTATCATGTCGTGTGGCGTCATGTGTGCATTGTGTACATGAAGAAGAGAGTGCGCAGTTTCATTTTTCGGCCACAGGTGGCAGTAGTGATTCGAAATTCAATGTTCTGCATTCAGCAGCTTTAATAATTAACTTATCAGATGTATATTTTTTCTGTATGACTGATCACAATGCTAAAAAAAATTATATATATATATATTATTTTCGTTTATGAAGCATGTGCAGAAAAGCATGATAAGGTGCTATACAACTAACATTGATTTGATTTGATGGATGGATACACAGTCTTTTAGAACATTTTGAGAACTTGTGCACTAGGAGCACTTGATTAAAAAAAAAAAACAATGTTATACCTTACCAAAATCAGTAAACAACACGCATGAAACAGGTATGTACAACATTTGAGCTGCATACCTACGGTGACGCTAAGCTAATGACCATGCTTTTCACCACATAGTCAGATATGTTAGCCAGATTTAGTCTGGTGTGATCTAGCCTAGTCTAGTCCATCTGTGACAACAGTGGTACTACTCAAAAATACATGCAGCAGTCTTTCTGTTGATTGCGTGACAGCGCCAATAAATAACAGTGGCCAATTCTGGAACTAACAGGCAGACAACTACTGTACAAAGGGGCATTTTGGACCCACGTAAGGCTGTGACTATTTGTGTTCAAGTGCATAATTTTCTGTAAGCTATGAAGAGCTAATAAGTCAAGGCGAATGTTTTGGGGAATTAAAATGTTGCTAAAAAGGTGTAAGAACGAGTCATTGAAGATGTTAGCATCCATTAGCCTCTTATGCTAGCGGACTTGAGTTTGCTAACTAAGCTAACTACGTTAGCGTACCTTGTTTGTGTTATATTATTTCTTTACATTTGTGATTGGTGTATGCTAATTTAGTTAGAAAACAATGTTAGTCAGACATTTTCAGCGCCATTTTAATGTTGTTCTGTATTGTATTTTCATTTGTTTCAGTTTTACATAAAAGAGATAAACATCTCGTCCGTTAACTGTGCCTAGCTGGATGGAACAGTCACACATCTAGTGAGGACAGAACAAAAGCTGGTGAAAAATCCGGGTGAGGTGGGCATTTGAAAAGGGGATTATGACTAACATAAATCTTAATGTCAAGAACCTTCTTGTCAAAGGTCCCGATAACTTCACAAGCACTGGACTGCGGCCTAAATAGAAATACTGAACTTAAAAATATAATAATGTGTATTAGAAATGTAATAAATGGCCTATAGCGCAGATAAACATTAGCTCACTCAGGCGCATAAGATTTTCTTCTTTTTTCATCATTGACAAACACACATAATGTAAGATAATCGACAGTTCCTCCTTACCTCTTCATATAATGAAAAGCGGTTTGCTAGGACCTGTGTTTTCAGCAAAGGGACTTTTTCAGCTGTGCTCAGTGGCATTGACAATTCAACGTTTCAATCGATGAGCAAACATCCAGACCTATGGAGAGCACAACTCAGACCAAAGGGCTGTGTGGGTTAATTGTAATTGTATAGGGCAGCATCTGTGACATAAACCTTCAAGAAAGGACACTGAGAAATAATTCCGCTTGAATGGTGGTTATCTCCAAGCATCAAAGAAAAATTATCATCTGTGTAGCAGGGAGATCAGTACAAAGGGCCTTGTGCCCCTTTTTGTGCTTAAGTTATTTTTTTAATGCACCTGGCTTGCGCACTTTAAAGTTGTGCCGATTCTCCGACTTCAGATACACCCACCGTACGCAAATACGTAAGAGGTGCCAATCATTCGAGTCTGAGGGTGCCGTTTTCCTGAGGCATGTGAATTCCATAGAGATCCATTTGGAAAGCATGACATGCTACATTACTACAGCCTCTGGAGCACGCAAGAGGAAAGGCACTCGTTGAAAGAATGCGGTCTTGTCAAGATTTGAATTTGGGTAAGCGACGCACTTAAGTCAATGAGAAGATCTGCACAGCCAAATAAGTGCACAGCTGTGGGCTTTTTCTGATTCAAGCACACAGGAGAATATTCCCCGTAATGATCTCATCAGTGATGATCCTTTGGTTTCATTTACACAAATGTGAGAAATTATAACAGTTAGGATATTGTCATATGTCAATAAAATGAGTAAAACACCAGCAGTGGAAAAGGGAAATTGTCCAACTGAGCTTCTTCCCTTTTCTGAGCCACCTCGGGAGATCAACTACGATCCTAAAACTTAATGAACTAGTAAATAGTGGGGATTAAACGAATATTACATGGTGCTTCATTAATGCTACCAGCAGACAGACAAAAATAATGAAGGCGTAAGAAGTGGATGCAGGAGGAGGTTACTGCAGTTTCCTATTCTCTGTTTACTCAGCATCTGCCTGCCAGAGTCGGAGGCTTTTGATCAATCCTTGGCTGAGTCCTCTCCGCCGCCGCATGGCAGAAGAGGCCCGGCGAGACCGCCAAGTATCGCGAGGGCCGACTCATTTGCAACCCAAATGAACTGAGCTAATTGTACACGTTCCGGCAGACAGGGGAACCGCACACGGTGCAGTGTTTGCAAAATAAGGAGATAATTAATCTCAATGAGCTTGTGAAATACCATCAGCGCTCCAAAAGAGGATTTGAGAACAAGCTAGGGATGAGATGGATGACGACGGCAATGGGCTGGATAGACGCAGATGTTAGATTAAGCTTTTTCATGATTGTGTTATCACACGGCTTCTTCAAGTGTATTTTTGGTAATTTAATAAATTAGAGCATGAAATGGGTTTGGATTTGCTGCACGGTGACAGGATTACGTGAAAAGCAGCCTCTTAGCCATTCATGAAACAATGCAGAGACTGGGAGATAATCATGATAATGTAATAATAAAGGTATAGTATAATGTAATATACACTTACAGTACATAATTATATCAGGACCATTTTGCATTCCATAGGAGAAGCATAAATAGTTTTCAATTACTAAACATACCATACAGTAGACACTTTGCATCAGGGGTCGGCAACATCCAGCCCACAGGCCAAAATTGCCCCGCTGCCAATTATAACTTGCCCGCCAGATGACATTGATGAAAAAAATAATAATAATTAAGGATGTCACAATAGTCAATTCATTAAAAGTTTCTTTTTATCATCGTGGTCTTGTTTTGCTGCAAAATAATGAGCCATTCCGCTTAAAAGGTAATTTTATGCGACAATGTCGCGTTGAAATACTCCACCTCCGGGTTTGTGCCATTGGCTGGTTTGATTGGCTGACTGGTGCATGTGACTTTACTCCAGCGAGCTATGTAAACAAAACAAAAGGCAGCCATTTACGCTAGGAGCCACATTAACTCATTTGCTCCCCAAAAACGTATAAATATGTTCTTTTTAAAATCTTTAAGTGTCCCAAAGATGTATTAAGATGTTTTTTTTATGCTAGACCATACAGAAGGCTTTGATGAAGCCTCTGAACTCCAGAGAACGGGTGAAGCAATGGTAGTAATTCGAAAGACGGCAAGCAGGTGGTAGCAGAGTATAAGACATCAACCAAGGCCATGTTGAAAAAAACAAGTTTACCCAGAGTTTTAAACATATTTGTGAATAATGGTGAAACTCAGCTATATTCTAATTCTAATCGCTGCAAAATGGAAACAGATAGAAATATACTTTCATTTTCCTGATGAAAGAAGAGACTCTAATCTTTCTTTTGGTAGGTTGCATGTTTTTTTTTATAGCCATGGAACACAATATTCTGTGGGATTTGCAAAATCTGTCAAAATCCAGTAAAACAGCTGGGAAGGGAAGGAGGTTGCTTCATTGAAAATGGCTGGGAGTGAATGAGTCAATATATTGATGAAAAAAAATCGAGAGAACTAACGCGAGTTGAAGCATGTGTCGATCATAGATTATGGGTTCCGCGGCCCATCTACATCTAAAAAGGGCAACCTTCCTGCATAAAAATGAGTCATACGATTTATATGGCAACTTCTGACCCTGTTAACCCTTGCTCCATTGTTTCACCAATGGTGTCACATTTTGTAGATGTATATACCTTACTGTGCATGTGTCTCTAAAATTAAAATCTCAGAATGAATCCATATTAAGTGAAACAAGAATAATGACATTACGTATCATATCTTAGGGTTAAGAAGCAACATAGAATAACGCCCCAAGAGGATTTGTAAAATTACTTTTGTAGCTGCCCTTCTATAAGGACCCTCCACTGACAGCAGGCAATAACAGCAAAGTCAGGCAAATTTAGACTCTGTTCAAACTACTAAATAGTTCCTGACATTGACAAATAACATCACACATTGGGGCATATGGTTGAAGGAAAAACACCATCCACGCAGTTAATCTTCTCTCTTCTGGCTATTTAAAAACGAAACGACATCAGACATCTGTGTGAGCACAAAAAAGCAGCAATTTAAGAAAGCAATAGATCTGGTAGATCCTGGACTGCAGACGCTTGTCCCAAACACAAACGGAGGAACACACATTTATGTCACACGTATGTCTTCTCTTCAGTCTATTTATGAGCGGGGAGCCTTTAGGACCTGGGGCAATACTGCGATGGAAGAACCCTCTATCCTGAAATTGAAATGGGGTTTTACCGTGTGAACTCCAGAGCTACCATCACTCAACCATGAATGATACTTTAAGGTTGAAGGTCACACACACAAATACATGCATGCAATTTTATGCAACCAGTTGGGCATGAAAAGGATCCAGATGTCAGATGGCAACATTTCAGTCTTCATATCTATCTATTCAATTGCAATTACATATAGGCGACTATATGTGCCTTGCTCATCTCTGTTTCACTGCACAGACTGAGCTATACAGAAAGAGCTGAACATTATGTACGTGTATTAGGGTTGGGGGGTACCTTGGGCTTTGAGACTTTGCTGAGACAACCTACAACCACAGCTGCCAAAGGCAATTTCACCTACCTTGCAGGTCAACGGGATTAACATCCAGCAAAGCAAAGCAGGGGTTGAGGGCATCAGCGGGATGCTTATCTTATTGTACAGTCCATTTTAAACTACCATCCTTTCTCTCTCACTTTGTGTCTGATTTGTGAGATATGATTTCATGAAAGCTGAAGTTCTGGAAGGACTCAAACATTTTGATTCACCGGCTACACTTTGACTCATCCTCTTTCTTCTGCGCTGCTATCATTTTTATTTTAGCTTTCTTCTCGACTTTATTGCTCTCTTTAGCCTTTTCTTTTTTCCCTCTCCAGTGTGCAATCATCAAAACTCCTCTCTTAGATGCCCAGGCAATAAACCGGGGCCTCCCTTATTCCTGCATACATCTCCCTTGGCGAGGACAAAGCCAATAAAAGGCTGGTTTAATTACAGCAGCTGAGTGCTGCCAACACCCAGGTACGACACCATGGGGTTGAGGGGTGCAGGGGGGGCGGGGGCTGAGTGTGGGCAGACAATGTAACTGGATGAAAAGTCATATAGGCTGATAATAATACTGGGCCTGTCCAACTCTTGGCGGAGCGACAATTGAATCTAAATCTGTATAAAAGGAAGTTGATCAAAACTAAAGACGCCTTTTGGAATAATTGGTAAAATGAAAAACTCTGTTTCTCACACTCTAATGTAAAGGCACATTTTACTGGATGAGCAAAAAGCTACGTCTTCCACCAAGGCGACATGTCATGACTGCACATCAATGGTTTTTCAGCATTTATAAGTAAACAATATATGATGTTTGCATTTCCAAGTACCAACATCCAAGAGTGCAGATGGATGTTAATAAAGAGTATTCTTATTCTTCATAACTTTAAACCAATCACAGGATAAGACAGAGCTGGACAGCATGAAACATGTGAGAGCCGTTGAGTGATGCAGGCATACTGACGACACCAGGGCAAATCATCAACAAGTCCAAAGAGCAATGATGATGACATGTCAAATCGGTAAAATTACCGAATGAACAATACTGAGCTCTCCAGATAAAAAAAAAAAAGTCCAAAGAGAAAATCCTAAATCCCCAAATGTTCTTTCAATTTTGTAGTTTAACTGAACTGAAGCAAGCTTGATGTAAATGTGGCTTCTTCTCTCGCTCCCATGTTTATGTCCTATAAACTCGCTTCATCTGCCTCTTCTATAACTCCATGCTGGCAGATGGGGCTATGCTGCTGCCACATTATGCTACTTTTTGTTTGTCTCTACTTGTTTTTTTCTTCTACAACCAAAATAATTCAGTCTCTTAAATTATTTTTTTCTGTTTATTTTAAAGGAACACCTGGTAAAGTTCAGCAAAACTGAGGTCTACTTGGAAGACTTTACTTAAAAACGTACATTACTTAGTGTGATAATGATAATCAGTCCCAAACACAAGGAAATAAAATCCAGAATAATTAAATAGTTAAAGACGATTACCCTGAGAGCGTCACATGACCAAAACTCAGAAAACAGGTGAGCTGTGATTGGTCATTACCCGAGTCCTGAACCACTGTGATGTCATTTATTGTAGCAAAATGGCAGCCCCAGAGATGGTTGAAAACGGTTAGATTCTGTTGCTTAATTCATATTCCACAAGCGAAATATTCATCAAAATTCCATGTTTAGACTACGTAGAACAAATTATTGTAAGGTACATTTTTCTTGTTGACTACCCCTTTAGTAATTAAATCATTGACATTATTGGACTGAAAAAGAAAATCAATGTAAAGCACGGGCCAATTAACTAAAATTTAGAATGATTTCATGTAATCATTATGATTATTTTTTGTTGTACTCTTCACATGCAGCGGAGGGGACAGGGAGGCTCTGCCTCTCCTGCCTGCCCTGACCGCACGTCCCTGGTGTGTGTCAGTGTGTGTGTGTGTTAAATGTAGGGAGCACTCAATTCAGAACCGTTGAGGCCTTCTAAGAACAGACCCCACCCCACCCCCCCACCCCCATTAGGACCTCTGCTGACACGCACATGCATAATACATGGTAGCTGAATCTAAAAGCATGCAGCCCATTAGCAGGCATGGTATAGGCAAGAAGGGCACAAAACGAGAATGAAAAGAGAGACCTCGGACCCAATCAGCTAAGCTTGAACTGACAGCAACCT
Source organism: Vanacampus margaritifer (assembly GCF_051991255.1). NCBI lineage: Eukaryota > Metazoa > Chordata > Actinopteri > Syngnathiformes > Syngnathidae > Vanacampus > Vanacampus margaritifer. The sequence continues at coordinate 8,597,142 of NC_135440.1, read as the reverse complement.
GTTTAGTCTCTGATAAGAGCACTCGCCACTACTATGCAGCAAGTTATGTTGTATTCAAATCAAAAAAAATCAGCGGGTATAAACCATTTGCTAGCCTCAGTTTCATTGAGTCCAAATTTTCTATGGTCGTTAGTTGACTCAGCACACCAACTTTCTTCCACCGTCATCATAATGTGTCTGTCGTGGCAGTCAGGCCAGATGACCAGAGGCCTCTCTGCGAGTGAAACAAGCATTTAGCAGGCTAATCATAACATGCTCCAGTGCATCCAAGCCAGTTCCAACTTCTCTTGACACACCACACAAGCAGTCTTGTAGCTATAGCTATCATTGAACATGTTTAGGTACTAGGGATAGATCGATTATCGGCCAGGCCAATATTCAGCATTTTGGCGAATATCTGGATTTTTTTTTATCATAATGGCGATAATACATCAATTTAAGACTGTGCTAACTTTAGGGAACTATCTATTTAAATTTCTGGTTAACTTGATAAAATATGCCATGACCATGGGAACTCTCTGTAGTACTGTCCAATCGATGTTTTTGTAAAGTAAAACTTTAACATATCACATATTTTGAAATTTTTGAAAACTTTACTGTATCTACTGTAGAACACAATAGGGGGCTATTGTTAATGTTATTATAATGTTTTTTAAATATGCTGATGACCCTGGGAGGTCCCTCAACTTTGTTAGAATTTTTTAACAAAGAAAGAGACACACGGGTGTCTGCAGCTTGAAAAAAACAAAAAAAAATTATATGTGTAGGTGCCAGAATGTCACTATTAACAACACAAGTAGCTGGGGTCTGTTCTACAAATAGCTTAGCAGTGATGGGGCACTGACTAGCTAAGAAGATTTGAAACAGAAGAAACATGTCAACATTTATGTAGTTACTTAAACTTACCGTGGTACATGTTTCTTAACAAATATTCTATATTTTGTTTAAAAATGGAATACTGGCCCATGCCTATACACAACTAGAAACAATAACACAGTAGCTATATTAAACCCTGTCTGTACCCTACGATTACCTTTTTTGTCTTCAAGTTAGCATCAGTCAGCTAAGTAGTGCACCGGAAGTGGTGAGAATAGGTTTCAAAGTAAGATTGATAACAGGAAGTACAGTGTTCACTGCCTTAAAGCTGCTCTTTGGATAAATATCGTTAAAATAGCCTTTTTATTAATTTGACCATTTATGACTGAAACATCCTCTAATTAGTAGATTAACACCTTAGCTCAGGGGTGTCAAACTTGTATTAGCTCAGGTGCCACATGGAGGAAAAAATATTATCAAGTGGGCCGGATCGGTAAAATCATGGTATACAATAGGGGTGTTAGAAAAAATCGATTCGGCAATATATCGCGATATTACAGCACGCAATTCTTGAATCGATTCGATATGCGGCCGAATCAATTTTTGAACATCAATTTTTTATGGGAATAGTCAACAAAACGTCTTACTTAGGGTTATGATTCACACATTAAGCATGGAAGAATATTATATTAATGGAACATTAAGCCTTAATATTTTATTTCAGTGCTGTTCAAACATGAAACAGACTGCAACCTGTTTGTTAAATGCAGTGGCTCAGTTATAAGCCTGAATTTTCAGATAGTTAAATACATTTTCATACAAATCTTACAGTGTACATGTACACGTTTACTGATGAGTATTTTCTAAATTTAAGGTTAAAAAAAATCCCAATAATCTATTTATAGATTTGGATTGGGATTAATCGGTATCGAATCGAATCGTGACCTATGAATCGTGATACAAATCGAATCGCCAGGTACTAGGCAATTCACACACCTAGTAAACAACTTAAAACCAATGGGCGCACAGTTATACACAGATGTTTGCTTTTTTTTTCTTTCTTTGAGAGAATATACACAGATGTTTAATATTTGCAGGCCAGCCATAAATAGCGGGGCTCAACTCTAAATATATTTATTGTTCCAAAAAATAACACAAATGTAAATGGAAACGGGCAACACTTTGCATGTATGAGTTCCGGGCGTGTTATATCTACCTGTTTTGCATATAAATTGCTCCCAGAATGCATTGTGTGGCACAGTTAATGAAGTTATTCCATGTCATATGTGTTTGTGTTACCAGTAGCTGAATGTGTGTCATATTCAGATGATTTATGTTTGATTTAAGTTGGTCTATGTTTGTATTTTATTTTATTTTTTCAACAAACCGTAACATTAGATTGTGTGTAACATAATGACATCCAGATAAATTCCGTATGCAAGTTGCATTGCTCATCTGAGGATTGCTTGTCAAATTACAAATTTATATGTTTTGATTTTCGCCATCTGAAGAAGGGTGTGCGGCCGTGCAATTTCATTTTTCGTCAACAGGTAGCGATTGGAAATTGAATTTTCTGCGTTCAGTAGCTTTAATCTTGCTGCCTTAACTGCATTTGGTAAATGTGCCTTATTAAGTGTAAACTGTATTATCTCATTTGTGCACTTGCCTTTTGCCCATTTTATGTGCTCATACTTGTTCAAATAAACACTAACCAAGTGATCGTGATCTTGTAAGCACATTAAATTGTAAATTAGATTTTTAGATTATTGTAGGCAATGATAATAATCTATTCTACATTGATACATTAAAAACTGTAAAATTGTGTATGTTTAAGTGGGCCGGTCTGAGCCCTGAAAACTGCAGGGCTAAAAATGAGTCCCAGTACCGCCCTTTTTAAATCCCACCTGAGTAGGTTGCAATTTGATTAAAAGCTATAGAGTTTAATCCAGAGCCATCATGTGCACTCAAGTAAAACAAAATTCCAGGTGTTGGTGTGATTTTTCAGGTAGCCTACAAAAACTCTGCTTCTTAGTACTGGTAGTGTTTTTAATTTCCCTATATGGGAAATTAAAAAATATTCATGTGGTTACAGCTATAAATGTACAATGGCATATTTGGGCCATGCTAAATATATATATATTTTTTAGAGGTGGGGCAATATTCAGCGGTAAAGACTCAAATTTGCGACTTTATAAAGTGGCAGATTTGCGAGGGAAAATACCTCAAAAACTTACGAGAAATACAGGTAGCGTACTACTCGGATGTTTATGCCAATACTTTTCGGTCGGGTTTTCAAATAAGGAGATTGTAATTGCTTAACCAGAGATTAACTATATCATGTTAAGCATTCGCACTTTAAAGCGTTGGGTACTGCCAGTGACAAAGGTCCACCCTGAGGTTCAAGCATTTAAGTTAATTTGATAAAATCAATATTTACTTGTATATTTATGTTTCCAGAATTATTATTTACACATTCATACATTTTGTTTTGTTTTTTTGTACAAATAGCTAAGTTGATGTGTCGAATCTGTTGCACTCCGTCACATTTATCTAAAGTATGCTAGCTTCTGATTGGTTAGTGTTAGTCAGCTGATAGGAAATCAGGAAGTGTTGTCGCTCTAGCTGCCATCTATGTCGAGTAAAGTTTAAATTAAGCAGTCTGCATCCTGCCTTTTCAAGTTTTTTTCTCTCGGAGTACCGCCATCTGAATTTATTATTATTATTATTTTATTTTTTTTATTTTTTTTACATGGTCCTAATACGGCGTCGCAATAAATGTATCTAATAATAAATTCCTTTTTTAATTTGGTCTACTTGCGCAAGACACTTCAATGTGTTCCTACACTTGAACAAGAACAAAATGTCATGCATTTGAGTGTGTAGGACCTACACACTCAAATGCATGACATTTTGTTCTTCCACACTGTAGGTGGATGTGACTTTGTGGGTCTGTACTCTATACGGTACTTATTTCCTGGGCTGAAGTTAAACTATACCGGTCTCCAACTCCCTCGTGTTCTCAAGCGCACACACAGCGGTTGTGAAGCGCGCACACGCTGCAGCAGTGGCGCGCTGGAGCACGCACGCACGCACGCACGCACGCACGCACGCACGCACAAGCACAAGCGCAGTACGTCGCAACTAGCAACCACAAACAATGATTTGAACCCGGCGCGTACACATACACGCACACATGCACGTACATTTCCGATCACCGCATACACGTGCACGCCCATAAGTATAGCGCACCAGAGGAGCACGGCTGGCAGGAAAGATGCAGCAGCAGCAAGTAGCAGCAGCAAGCTCGCTTCTCTGCCGGCGGCTGCTATACTACGCGGGCATGGCTGCTAATCAATAAACGCAACAATCCTCCCACCACCAATACAGGATTGACACCGTAACGGGGAAGCCCTTCCTCATAAATTAGGGCCACGTCTTCTTGAAGGAAGCACTCACCCTATGTTGCTTAGCGCCTGCTCCAACAGCTCCGTCTGCAAGATGTTCTGAGGCGCCGAGAAAGCCCCATTGAAATGGGATAGAACCGAGCTACAGAACTGACGCAATGTCTCAAACTGCATTTTCGCCCTCCTGCTTTCTTTCTTTTGTGTTCGACAGCAGCTCTCCTCTTTGCAGTTTTTCCTTTCATCCACAATACATCCCAAAGCCTCCGTCACACATTCTCCGTTGATTAGTATATCTCCCGAGGCGCATTAAACGCGACGACGCCGATCAAGTTCCATATTTCCCCAGCAGCTCCTCGACAAACGTGTCCTTAGGTGAGCCGCATTCCGGGTGGGATCCTTCGGTCATAATTCTTCGGACTTGCAGTAAGAGCGCGTTGCAGGTACCCGAAAGGCGTCGTTTCTTCTCCTGGTCGTGACACGAACGTCCTCGCGCGGCGGGGCTGCGATGGGCGAGTGGCCGCCCGCAAGAAGGTGGAGGTGGGGAAACATCCTACACTGCATCTCCCCCCGACCGTGCATCAGCCGCCTCACATCCAACTCATATTTTTGTCGAAGAACGCCGTCTCGCTAGCACACGCGCACACGCACGCTGCTGCACTGGGATGCAACCCACTCTTTGTCATATCGCTCATCCCGAGCGCGCTGGCAGAGGCGCACAGCAGCAAACACATCGCAAAACATCCCAGAGGCGAGGCTGTCGTCAGGGGGTTTTCCCGTCTGGGGTCACACCGTCAGCTCGTCATTACAATGCGGTGGCGTCCTTACAGCAACGCCTCTCAAGTGGGAGTTTGTGTGTTCGCGATACGCGGTGGGTGGGGGGGGGGGGGGCATGTAGGGGGCTCTGGGGATGAGGGACACCAACCCATCGACTTTAAAGCGTTATTAATCAACCGTCACATCGTCTCATGCATCTTTCAAGCTATTAAGACAGCTTATCAAATTCGTATTCCTTTCTGAAATGAACTGGAAGTTCATTCATCCGTTTTAGCCCCTCAAAACGACCAATTAATTTAGGTGTTTTTAATAATAAAGAAAATTAGCACTGTATTGTATATGTACAACACTTTATAACAGCTGCAGTTGTTGTTGCTCTAAATAAAGTTGAGCAGATTTGGAAGTCTCAGCTATGCCTATACGCCAGGAGGCCTGGCCTAGTGAACGATGTCAGGTTAGTCCAAGTCTCGGCCTCCTGAATCTGCTCAAGAGTGTTCTCATTTTACATTTGTGTGTTTGCCTCTTTGTACCACTCAATAAACGGCTGAGCGTGCATTGCTGACTGGGAGTCTCTTTACTCGAGCAGCTGCAAATCTGTGGCTGGCTTGTTATTTATACTCATTAAATATTTCTTATTATCAGATTTTTTTTAACCAAATAACAGAATCCGCATCTGCCTAAATGTTGGGCTCCAGTTTTTACTTTATATAAAAGTATTATACTGATTACAATCTGTCAAAGGGAAATTCAGTTTACACTCTGCTGCATATATATATTATATATATTTTGTATTGCAGACCACAAAAATAGAACCAAAATCCTACAACTGCAGGCATGCAGCCAAGAAGCAATGTCAGGGTGAAAGGGGAACACAAAAATATCTGGGGCCAGGAAGCAGACTAGCATCTCTCCAACAACTAGTTGATATTTTTACAATTAGTCTGCAGTGGAACTAGAATGTTCTATTTAATTATGCCGTAATCATCGCTATCACAACAATTTCCAAAACCCTGTAACTATAACAAATTACTTGTAGCATAATGAGAACAGAAACGGCTTAACTGATAGCTGTACAAGTCTGAATTGTCAGAGAGCAGACATCCATTGCATGAAAAGAGGAATCATGTTAACCAGTTGTAGTCCAACACACCATACTTTCATCATATTTTGAAAACAGGCCAGAAAGACTATATTGTACTTCCTGTTAGTACTCTTCTTTTGAAACCTATTCACACCACTTCTGGTGCACTACTAGCAGACTGACGCTAACTTGAAGACAATAAAGGTACATTTGTACCGAAGCTTTCATAACTGTCATGCAATTTCTGAAGAATTTGTATGTGAAGGCTGAATGTAAAACAAGATGGAATGATTTGGAATGAAGCCAAATGATGTGGAATGACATATAAAGACCAGGAATGAGCTGAACATGTTGAACTTGGAATGGTCTGAATCGGTGAATATATGTGGAATTGTGAGGTAAATATGTATACATTTTGAATAAGGGACAAGCTGAACAGTTCAGAGCTGAAACTGTCTGAATTTGTAAAAATAAAATTAAAAAGAGAAAAAGAGAGAGAGAGAGAGAGAGAGAGAAATCGGAGTAAAAAAAAAACAAAATCTTTATTTTTGAATTTTATTTTCCAATTTGATTTACAAATTGTGCAAGAGATAAGCTGAACAGTTTAAAGTCACAACAATTTAATTAGGTCAAAAAATGTAGAAATTATATTTAAAAAACAACTTTATTTTTGAAAAAAGACTGCAGCTGAACAGTATAAAATTTGAGTGGTTTGACTCAGTATGTACAAAATGTAGAAATAATTGATGATAAGACGAAAATGATTCATTTGTTTGCTTTTATTTTGACTGAAAATGAATAGAGAACTTTTTGTGGAAATTTTACTGATGAAATTGTTGAATTTTTGGCAGGTTGAAATTTTTTCCTAAAATGAACTAAATGAGCTGAAAGTTTTTAATTGCAAATGTGAAATATGTGAATACATGCTTTGATAAATGTGTGGAAGGGATGAACGTTTTTTTTTTGTGGTGCATGGAAATTTATGGGAATAGTTTTCAAGGTGAATTGAATGAGCGGAACGTTTTGAATTTCAAATGAGAATGATGTAAATCTTTTATGTTGAATGTGTCACTGAGAATGATTATGGGGTGTCTATTGTGTGTGTGTGTGTGTGGGGGGGTATTACTTAAATGTTTGGATATTTGGTGAATGGGAATTTCTAGTATGCTGAAAATGTGAATCCAAGATCAAATGCATGATCTGAATGCTTTGAATTTCAAATGAAAATTATGTCAATCTGTTTTATTGAATGTTTCAATGGGAAAGAGTGGGGGAAATTTCACTGGTGAGAAATGTAAAATATTGATATGTTGGAATTTGTGAATGAATGAATGAATGTGCTCAAAGAAATGAATAACGTAGAATATGTGGATTTGTGTATTTAAAAAAAAAAAAGGAATATTATTGTGATTTTTGTATTATTTTTGGTACATGTGAAATGTTGAGAAATGTTGAAAAGGTGAATTGAATAAGCTGAATATTTTGCATTTTGAGTTAGAATGAAATTTGTTGAATGTCTCTAGAATGAAAGAGCGTTTTTGGTGTGAAATTGTTTTGGAAAAACAGTGACATTTTGGAATGAAAGTGAAATGAAAGAAAAATACTACCCTGGAAGGTGTGAAATGTTCAAATATGATGAATGGTCACTAATTTGAGTGACCTGACCAAAAGTATAGATGTTTGAAAAAATATTAAATTTGCCAAATTGTGACTTATGATGTTTCGGCCCGACGCCAGCAAATGTAGTTTTAGTTGTCGTGTAGAATACCATGTGTGAAGGCCTCAGCGTTCACATAATTATGGAAGCACGGAGCATTGAGTTAATACATACAAGACAATACAAAAAATACAATCTGGACATATTTACTCTCTCAGTGTCTGAGAAACAGAAACACGGATGATGAACAAGTGAGAGGAACAATTTGTGAAGAAGTGTCTAGAATGCTAATAACTAGTTTGGGAGACGAAAGAAGGAGCCTCCATGTGGACGAACTGCCTTATATGGTACCAATTAAAAATTAAACTAAATTAACTCATTCAAACCCAAATTCAAACCCGATTTTTAATACTTTGTCCTTCACTCCCAAAAAACGTATATACAGTATATATATACGTTTTTGTGTGTGTGTGTGTGTGGGGGGGGGTATGCAAGAGCATACAGAAGGCGTTGATGCAGCTTCTGACATGAAGAGGTGGCTTATAGCAATGGTAGTTATTACAAAAAACGGCCAGCAGGTGGCAGCAGAGTATAAGATATCAGCCAGGGCCATGTTGCAACAAGCTCTTTTTGACCGTGTTTTCAACAGGAATGTGAATGTTGATGAAACTTAGCTATAATCTAATGCTAAGCAAAATTTCTGGAAGAAAAAAAATACGGTGAAAACATTAACCCTCCATATCCCAGCAGTTCATCATAGCTGCTTTCCTACCTATTTTTTTCTGCTATGTGCGAAAGGGTTGGGTGGATGGCTGTCGAAGAATTGCTGAGAGATACAGTATCTGTCTGTCTCCTTGATAGGCCTCATGGGCTCCATGTACAAGCTGTTTTATATGTGGCGTCTTGACTGGCTTGCAAAGAGACACACTGCTCTGCGCCAACCTATACAACAGCCACACACATTAGCGCTAATATTAAAAGTCTTCTGATCCTTCAACCAATCGAAAAGGATATGATCCCACACACATTTCGTATGCACTCCTCATAGCATAGTGAAACTAACCTGTCTATGGGTGCATCGCCATGTCCAGAGTACCTCAGCGAGCCGTTGTCGAGGGACGCCTGTCTGGGCAGGAGCCCGCCGTGACGTCTGCTTGTGTCTGACGTTGGTGTCAAGTCCCCTGAGGCGCCGTGGTAAGGGTAAAGTGACGGGTCCTGCAGTTTGGCCTTCTTCCCCTGCGGCCCGCCTTCAAAGACAGCCCGCACCTGACCAGGCAGCGAGCCATAAAACCATGCCCCCGATTTGGTGAGGATTTCTTGTTGTTTTCGGCACAAGTTGCATACCCACATCACCTAAAGGGAGGAAGAGGATAAACGTTAACGGTGTGGGAAGTAATGGGCACAAGTTATAAAAACTCAACGCATCTATGTTCAAATGCCAGGTTTTTGTCAAGTAAAAATTAGGGATGTTTAATATCATTTTTGTTTTTCAGACCAATGCCAGGGTTAGTGACTTATTGACTACTCAACTCCTGAGTAGTCACCGATATTGATACCAAGTATCGATACATAAAAAAATAAAAAACAATTACAGATCATTTTTTTAAAAGACCGATATATTCTAATATAGTATTCTTCCTTAAATTGCATGAAATCAATGGCAATTTTGTATTCTTCTAATTTCTAGTTCATGATTGTAAAATGGCCACAAGAGGGTGGCTGATATTGGTATCGGCCTCCCCGTACCAGTATTTACCCATTCCAAGTAAAAATACTATCAATAGAGTATAAATAATTTCAAAACGTGTCCTGTACAACTTTATAGATTTTTTTTGTTTGTTTACGGAAGTAAAAATAAAAAAAAGTGGGATAATGTGGTCGCACAAGTTGGACACCCTCTCATAACAGGGGATGTGGTTGTGTGTGTGATACGCAATAACATTCAAATTCATGTCAAATGTGAGTCAGCACACACCTGCCACCATTTTAAGTGCTTCTGATTAATCCTAAATGAAGTTCAGATGTTCTAGTAGGCCTTTCCTGACATTTTTGCCTTTCTAGCAGAAACCTGAAGGTTTTGTGCTAATATTGACTTGTTGGTGTTTCGTCCATTTTGACTAATGCACTAGTTGCAGCTGGAGAATAGCCTCAAAATATGATTCTGCTGCCACCATTTTGCACGGTATTTATGGTGTTCTTTTGATGTTGAGCAATGGTGTTTGCGAGAGAGAAAAAACATACCTTTTGAAATTGTGCTCAAAAAGCTCAATCTTTCATTAAACCATAACATTTTTTTACGCACTTTTTTGTAAAATGTAGTCGAGCTTGGATATGTTTCTTTGTAATAATAAGGCTTCTTTCTTGCCAACCTAACCCATGGACCAGGCATATGAAGAAAATGGGAGATTACTGTATGTTTGCTGTCAGATTCTTGGCAGATCAGTTATGTTCTCGCCTCTTTCTTAGTTATTTTAGTTTTTCCATATTTTCTCTCACTTGATGACATCATTGTATTCCATGGGTTATCTAATGCCTTGGAAATTATTTTGTATTCTTCTCCTGACTGATACCTTTGAACAATGAGTTATTTCTGATACTGTGGAAGCACTATGCGGACCATGGTTTGTACTGTATGATGAGTACAAAATTAATATAGTAATAATATATATTTTTAAATCATTTATAGAGCACTTTCAGTCAAAGTGCTGTACAGATCACCCAAAAAAAGTTAAAAAAAATACATTAAAAAAAATTGAAATAAATAAAACAGTAAAGTAAAGTAAGTAAATAAAAACATAGAAACAAGACACAATTAAAATAACACAAAATTAAAACAGCACATCAATTATGAGATAAATGTAACAGTAAGTCTTAAGCTTTAAAAATCTCAACTAACCAGACATGACTGATGTCAAGCGGGGGAACAGTCAACAGCGTTGCTCGACCCTCAAACACTTTCCTAGCTCGAGGAGCATTTAGCTGGCTGCTCCCTTCTGAGCGCAGAGATCATGTGGGAACATTGATGTCTACATTTAAGTATGCTGCTGCTAAACCATTTTAAACCTTATAGGTTAAAAACAGCACTTTAAATGTCAGGAAAAGGCTACTTGAACACCTAAATTTTATTTGCGGTTAATCAGAGGAACTTAAACATGGTAACATGTGTGTGCTGACCCCCATTTAATATGACTGAATGTTATTGGTTAATCTGGACACAGCCACATGCTCAGTTAAAAGAGGGAGTGCACACTTGTGCAACCACATCAATCTGAGCTATTTATTTCTACTTGCCTTTTCTAAAAAAAAAAAATCAGCCAAGCTGTATTAATTAATAGTGGCAAAAGTTGAAATTATTTAACTTGTTCTCAGTTTTTTGTATGACAAAAACGAGGCATTTCAACAAGGGTGTGTAGACTTTCTATATCCACTGTATTTTATACCGTCTATGATGTGCTGTAATGGCATAATCTGTGAACATATGCGATGTAAATTCTTCACAAAACAAAGGCATACCACTGTTGATGGGTGAAAATCATTTCAAATCCAAAATAGGGACTGAGTCACAGCAATTTTGAAATTGAAACACAAGGTTTTCGCCCCACAGAAACAACATTCAAGATTTGACAATTTGTGCTAATGAGCGGAAAGATGGTTTATTGCACACATGCAGCAGCCTTTCACATAATTTAAACAGTTTCATGTTCTTACTGTTTTGACATTTCGAGTCTGTGAGTCTTTTGTACATTTCTGAGCATAGCTCAAACTTGATCTTCATGTGACTTTGGTTGGCCAGGCATGATAATCACCCCCCCTCCATTTTTTCCGATTACGATTTTCCGGTTTTCCAATTGACATACTGCATCAGCAAAGTGCCCGTATCAACACTGACTGCAGAGATTACTTAATGGTAATGGTTAAAGGCAAAGTATATTGGGGTGGCACGTACTGCAATTGCAGTTAATGTTCTTTACTATAAATGGAAAACAATAGAAACATGTTCCTTTTGTTAAGCGCTCTAAAGACTAGCAATTGAGGATTTTACTGCTCTGTGATGCCGTGCCTTTATCTGCTCTACTTTGCAGCTGCAGCAGCCAGTTCACCACATTAGCCTCACGAATCCGAAAGCAGACAGCAGCCCTGATCACTATGCACATACACACAAATACACAGACACACACACAAGACCTAGTACCAGAGGTACTGTGTAATGTCACCAAATCCAGTACAGGTGACCATATCTAGCCCATAGTAACTTACTTTGAAGTGTGTCTGTAAAGTTGAGGAGAAAGAAAAATGATGCGGCCAGTGAACTAACCAACAGCTATAACTCCATCCCTCACCCACACACGCACACACATACACATACACACACACACACGCTGGCACCCAAACCGCCCGTCTTAAAAGTCTCGGTGCTGAGTCAGTGCATTACGGTTATTAGCGCTAGCAGGACTTGAACGCTGCCTCTCCTGCTATCAGAGCTGTCCATGTTTTAAAGCTGACTTTGCATCAGTGATACAGATGGCGTCTGTATGTAATTTCCTGTAATTTCCAAAGCATTGGTACAGTACAGTGCTGATTTCTGATTGTTTTGAAAATACTGTATTGTTAGTTTAGTCAACGAAAACATAATTTGTTTTCGTCAACCTGAAGGAAATTAATCTAGGCGGGATTAAAAGCCTCATTAATAAACAAAAACTGGGACTAAACCAGTCTGCGTTTTCGTGGACATTATAATGAACGAAGATGAGACGAAAATGTAGTTTACTAGATAAACACTGGGTTAAAATTTTAGCTCATGAACAAAGACGAGAAAAAACGTATATGATCTATTCCACCACTGACACACAGTGGCACACCCCTTTTCAAATCTGCAGCGAACAAATACTGCGTGCAACAACACAGGGAACAGGCAGGAGGTGGCCTGGGAGAAAGAGAGGCCATATGATATATGGACACATTTTTGACACATTGAAGTGGACGTAAAAAAAACAAAAAAAACTTAGGCTTGATTTTAGTCGAAGGGAAGGAATGTATGGAAGCCCGGAATGTGAGCACAAGGTAGCTGGTAAAAACACAACAAACCTAAAGAGACACGCTGCAGTTAACTACAAAAACATTAAAGTTAAGTTATTTTTGGTGGTGGTTGTTTATAACGTAACATCAAAGAGGCGCTAAGGAACTTTTCAACCGTAATAAAATATTTTCATAACTCTTCTGATGAAACATTGACTTAAAACTAGTTGAATGGTACCTTAGCCATGGGCTGAGGAGGTCTGTATCATTTTTACTGGCACTAAGCTACTTTGAAGAGGATGGTAGGAACACTGCCTGCCACACAAAAAAACTACAAATGTGCTGACTACTTTATGGCATATGTCACTTCCCCCATTCCCCATTTGTTACAAAGACCAGAAGTTAATTTGAATGTCAACGCTCGCTGGCATGAATGCAAAAACGACGCAATGCGCTTGTCCTTATGGGAAATGTGGTCTTCCTTCAGGCATAACATTACCGCTTTCAATTTTTTTTAAATAATTGTCCTAAATTAAAGCCAGATTAAAAAATTGACAGTTTTTAATTTACTAAAATTAGACAAATTAAACGTTTCCTAGGACTAAAATACTCAATTTACAGCATAGTCGACTAATAGTTGATTAAATAAAACGGGATGAGGTTGACTAAATTAGTTATTTTTTAAACAACAACTGACAAGCACAATTAAAACTGGACTAAAACTGAGACTAAATTAAAAAATGGCTGATAAAATTAACACTAAATGAAAGGAAGATGTACAATGTGTGATGTCATCCCATGCAGCTTTAAAACTTGTGCTGAAATCTCTTGGACTTTACAACAAATCATGGACTAGTTACGCACATTAAACAAACAAAAGCTATGGTAACTGACAAAAAATTGCAGATAAGGAAGAGTACAGCAGCCTGACCTCAAACGGAGACAAACTATATGGTTGCGGCTACTTGTTTAATGCAGCTATGATCAACTATAACAGTTATACTTTCAATTCAGACACTTGTGCACTTGAAGGCATCATGTACCAGCCTATGTGATATTGACACATGAGGCATTTATGACTTGCTATCAATGTTACAGATTGGTTGTAACAATACTGACACACAATGGAAGCTGAGAGGCTACAAATTGTGCTTTATGCGTCCCAGTGGAGTGGAGTCCGTGAAGCCATGACTGCGTCTTTAACCGAGGTCATGGTGAGAGCCCTTCAGTCAAACATTTGTCATCGACTAACACCCACCAGCAGCCCCTGAGGCCAGTTGTCCTCGCTGATGAACCACGTTCTAATTTTTGCAAAGCATGTAGAAATTGAAGAGTTACAAGTGAGAACATTAACTCAAAAAAATTGTTTTAATCTGATGCGCCGCAGTGATTGAAAAGCTAAAATTGTGGTTCAGCAATTTCATTAGCACTGACACATCACTTGCATTTAGAAGAAATCAGTCAATGTACCAATCACATAGCACAGAAAAAAAATATTTTTTTTGCCATTAAAACTCTGATGTATATGATCTGATGATGCATTGCATGGATAATCCATTAGAGGGCAGTATCACCCAGCTGATGGCTTTTCCAACGACCTTGCAAGATCGCCCCAATTGAGAAAGGAGAGACACCTATACTTATTAATAGTGGGAAATTTTTGATATTTGGAAATACTGAAATGTTTGATATGCCTGTTTATTGTTATATTTTTCATATATGTTATAACTGTACGAATTTAAAGCATTGTGACCGGATTGTATCAAATATGACACAAATCAAAAGTCATATGTGGAATGTTTTTTTGGGTTTGTTCAAAAGGACCAATAAACAGTCTATTAACAAATATTCAGAATTTTCTCTCATATTTCATGTTTCAGGCTTTATAGGGTTAAAGGACCATTGTGCAGTGTGTCACTTTTTTTTCTCCCGACTGCCACCTCTGGTCCAAAGTGTAACTGTAGCATCTGTGCCAGGCTCGTTCATGGTGCGCGTGCGAGATCTTAAAACGACAGCCACAGTTAACTCATTCACTGCCATTGACGGCTATAGACGTCAAAAATTCATTTAAACAATTTCTATTAGTTTCACATTTTTTTCTACTTTTATTAACAAGAGTATGAAAACCTAGAAAAAATGTTATTTTACATTTAGAACAGATGTAAAATTTGTGATTAATCGTGAGTTAACTATTGAAGTCATGCGATTAATAACATTAAAAAAATGTAATCGTCCGACACCCCTAATTTTTTAAATATTTTCTTTTTTTTAAATTAGGGGCATCAGGCGGTTAATTTTTTTTATTGTAATTAATCACATTACTTCACTAGTTAATCAAAAATGTTATATCTGTTCTAAATGTAAAATACATTTTTTTCTAGGTTTTCATAATCTTGTTAACAAAAGTGGAAAAAAGATGAAACCAAATGAATTTTTGACATCTATAGTTGTCAATGGCAGTGAATGAGTTACCAAAGGAGGACATGACTTCAAATGAGGTAAGAAAAACTCTGCCCTCCCTAAAGAAACTGTGGAGTGCGCAGAGTACACTGATAGGTGCAGTCAGAGTAAAATAGTCAGGGCTCTTCGTACTCATCTGGGCATTGGTGTAGCATGCATGATGTAGAAAAAGTTTTAACATGACCTTTCTAAACGGCATAAGCACCTTTAAGCACAATCATGCAGTGATGTCGGTTACTCAGTAACGTGTTACTCTAAAATGACCACTTTTTTTTTTTTTTTGTAACGAGCAATCTGTCCTGTTACAATTTCCAGACCAGTAACCAGATTAAAGTTACTTATCCAATTTTTGTCAGCCGACCGCTCCTGAGAAGCACCCAAGAATGTCCACGAGCAAAACTTTGGACTATTCTCAAGTGGCCTTCAATGAGCCCTGATCTAAATCCTATTGTACATTTCTGGAGCAAGTAGATGAAACAAGCAGTCTGGAGAAAGCACCCTTCAAAATTGAAACAACTGGGGCGGTTTGCTCATGAAGAGTGGGCCAAAAAAGTCTTACAGGAAGTTACAATCATTGTTTGATTGTAGTGATTGCCTCAAAAGGGTGTGCAACAACATTTTTGTCCAGGCCAGTTTCATGAGATACAAAAACAATAACTGATTTGCATTGGTTAGTTTTCATTATTATTATTTTTTATTTATGAATACTTTTGTCTGATTCAAGTCATTTCTGTGACCATATCAGGGGATGTTGCTAATATTTGTCACTTGACTTAACACTGTGTGTGCTTTTCATGAACAGAAAGTTACCAACAAGTTTGTTCACGTGTGCATATAAATTGCTGTCTAGTTCCTATATTGCTTATTCTATATTTTTGGGGGCGTACACATTGAATTACTACACGTTGACACATTTTGTTCATATCCATTGTGGTGGCGCACGGAAGCAAACATATGGTAATGGCATCACTGCCCCGACACTAATGGACCTGGCTGTATATAGACACATATGGGCGCCTACTTACACACACACGCACGCACACACACACACACACACACGCACGCACGCACGCACGCACGCACGCACGCACGCACGCACGCACGCACGCACGCACGCACGCACGCACACACACACACACACACACACACACACACACACACACACACACACACACACACACACACACACACACACACACACACACACACCGCTTCATATCAACTCTTCATGGCTGAATGCAGGAAGGGGGTTGGGAGCTGCAGCCCTCAGGCACAGCCATTTCTCCTTGTGTTTGCACATTTCATAGTCATTGAACCTGCAGCTAAAAATAGAAAGCTAAAAACCCTCGCACTACTACATATAACAACCACGGCAATATAGTCCTTATGGCCTACAAATGAGCCATATAAGATTTACTGAGGCACACAACAACAACACACATCCTGTGCCAAAATATTACTTGCACATTCTACACCGTTGTCCAGGCTGTTAGTAACAACTGCAAAAATAGCCAATGTTGTTCTGAATGACATATAAAAAATAATAATAATCATAATAATAATAATAATAAAAACAGTTTCAATCACATAAAAAAAAAATATAATTTGCAGCCTGTAGCAAAGCTCCTTCTTGTGCTGTCTTTAATATTTACATTTCTCATGTGGAGATGAACACATTTTCAGCACCAGAAGCAGTGAAGAGCAGTGAGCAGCTCCTAGTGGCCAATACGATGCATTACAACATTAATTCACATGAGCTGAGAGTGAATCAGCAGTATCTCACATTGAGAGCCAGTTTCAGTGGCAAATCAAATCAATAACATCTATTTATCTCCATAAGGGTGCTTAAATTGCCTTTTTTTATTATTTGTATTCTTAAGGCAAGACTTTATCAATGCTGAATATTTTTTTTGCGCAATCATACAGTAACAATATGGGAAATATGGTTTTATAAAAAATACATTTCAATTTTTAGACACACTTACTGTATATTGTAATCAAGGAGTGTGCCAATGGCATGAAAGTCATTTTTGACATTTGTTTAGTTATACCTATCTTGTAACATTTCCTTAAAAGGCCAATGTAGCCATTATCATCATCATCTAATTAAAAAGTGAGGACGAGCTAGCATTCTAGTACGGTATAGGTATCACATGCTGTAGTGACAAATTTGATGAGAGACATCTTTGTAAGAAGTCCAAAAATAATGACGGAGCAAAGAAGTGAGGCAAAGAGTGGAGACGGCATATGCTGCAATATTGATGGGCCATTAAATGAGCTGTCATAGGTATCATATTGCCTCGCAGTATCTCTCCTCCACCTGCACCGAGGTAAGCCGTACTACTCATTAAAAGACTCATTGTTCAGGGAGTGGAGCCTTTCTCAGAACATCCCGGGCTGGACCGCGCCCAGATTGAGCTGCAATCATCAATAAGGATAGGAGCGAATACACTCCAGAGAAAATGATTGCCACAGCTGGGGGAACTGCAGTCACTTTATGGTGCTTGTTCAGCCAATGAATAATGAATTTAAAGTGTACACAAACTCCCCAGGCGTTTTTCTTACAGGGCATACCTATCTAAATATACATACTGCACTCTTTGAATCCTATTGTTTGTGTTTTTCTGAGGCTTTTGGGGGGCATTTTCAAGAGCAGAAAGTCAGCATGACACTTGAGTGTGATGCACTGCATGTGCAGATGATGAAAACAAGGCAAGCTGCTACATTCACATGCTCCAACAGTGGCTGCACGCGGTGAATTACATTTTAATGAGCTTCTAATTTTAGTGTGCGCCAGCAATAATAATAGACTTCATGAATATTTATGGCCCTTGTTTGAAGCTCAGAGACTCGGGAATGAGGTGGAAATACATTTACAACATTATTGTAAATGTGAATATGTGGTTTACCTCCCCACACACACACACACACACACCATCAGTGTTTTTAGTTTTTTTTTTGCACAGGTTTACACGTTTCAAATGTAATAAAACAATACCACACGAACTATACATGCATGCAGTAAACAGAATTCAGAGCATGACATATTCAATTCGCCACATTCGCCAGCTTACCCATTGTGCTGCTGAGAAAAAGCACGGGAGTGTTCAATTCAATCACCCCGACAAACCCGCTACTCCGACCTTCAGAACCGCGGACAGCTCCAAGTCCAGACACCAGCTGCTGGGAGCAACGTGAAGGTTACGCCGGAGACTCGTCACGCGCGCCGATCAAACCAACAGCAACACAGTCGCTCGCTGCCCTAGTTTCTATCGCCGGTGTAATGTCACAATCCAAATACTGAAGGTACTTGACTCGGCGGAGGGAGAAAAACAAACGGATATCCAATTCCGGTTGATCCAACAGGACTGTCAGGACCACTCTGG
This sequence comes from Vanacampus margaritifer, assembly GCF_051991255.1. Taxonomy (NCBI): domain Eukaryota; kingdom Metazoa; phylum Chordata; class Actinopteri; order Syngnathiformes; family Syngnathidae; genus Vanacampus; species Vanacampus margaritifer. The sequence goes on along the minus strand of NC_135440.1, from coordinate 8,578,548 downwards.
GAGAGAAGCATGCGGATCAAGCAACAACCCGCCAAATGAGGTTATGCATCCCACCACCGCTGCATTAGTTCATCCATGACACGGTCAGCCTGCCGTTTACATCAGCGAGCTTCATTTATATGCGGCAACCCCCTCCATCCAGCACTCAGCGCTGAATGCTGACTGAAAATATTTCTGTTCCCGTTAAGCACACTTTGTCATTCGCTGTGTGCTGTGACCGCTCTTCTTGGCACCGCCATCACAGTGAGTGCATTTTGTCCTCAAATAACTGCAAGAGGATGAAGTCACAGGGGCAAAAATATGACGTGAAGTTATAGGAATGATGCTGCGTTCACGGACAGTAAGAATAATCATGTTCAATTCCATTTCATCTGCAGAATGAAACCAAATAAAGCAGTGAAATCAGGACACTTCCCCACATATACTGTATTTCTATGCTTTTTACAAAACGGTTCATTTGCTCCAATGATCCCCATAAAACAAAGTCACTGTCATGAAGGTGGCAATTGTTAGATATGATAATGGTAAGACATACTGTAGTAGAGCTGTCAAAATTAATCGATTAATCGACAAGTAATTGGTTAACAAATTAATCAACAACTATTTTAATAATTGAGTAATCATTTGGAGAATTTTTTTAATTTAAAATTGTCCAAATCATCTGATTTCAGCATATCAACAGTAATTGTTCACTGGTTTCTGTAATCTTTCTTGAAAGAAGACCGATTATCTTCTGTGTTTAATCAAAATAAGTTGTTTGCAAACATCTATTTTTACTTTGGAAAACAATGACCGAACCCGGTAACATAGTAAAACATCAACCCCCACCCAGCCTTTTTTTTGTTTGCCTTTTGACTGTATAAAAAAAAAATCACTATACAAATATGAAGTGATAGACTGATATGTTTTTTTCAGGGCTGATACTGATAGCAATTATTAGTAGTCAAGGAAGCCGATAACTGATATTTCAAGCCGATTTTAATTTAAGTAAAATACACTAATTTTTCGTCCCCCCCCCCCCCCCCAAAAAAAAAAATGCATATATATATATACAGTGAGGAAAATAAGTATTTCACCCCCTGGTGATTTTGTGAGTTTGACCCTTTACAAAGAAAGGAACGGTCTATAATTTTCATGGTAGGTTCATCTTAACAGTGAGAGACAGAATATTAAAAAAAATCCCAGGAAATCACATTATATTAATTTTAAACATTTATTTGTCTTTTATTGAGGAAAATAAGTATTTCACCCCCTACCAACCAGCAAGAATTCTGGCTCCCACAGACCCAGGGACAAGATTATAGACCTGCACAAGGCTGGAATGGGCTACAAGACCATTAGCAAGCAGCTGGGTGAAAAGGAGTCAACTGTTGGTGCGATAGTTAGAAAATGGAAGACACACCAATTGACCATCAATCTCCCTCGGTCTGGTGCTCCACGCAAGATCTCACCTCGTGGAGTGAACCGGATCATGAGAAAGGTGAGGAAACAACCCAGAACTACACGGCAGGAGCTTGTTGATGATATCAAGGCAGCTGGGACCACAGTCACCAAGATGACCATTGGTAACACACTACGCCGTAATGGATTGAAATCCTGTAGTGCCCGCAAGGTCCCCCTGCTCAAGAAGGCACATGTACAGGCCCGTCTGAAGTTTGCCAATGAGCACCTGGATGATTCAGAGGAGGCTTGGGAGAAAGTGCTGTGGTCAGATGAGACTAAAATCGAGCTCTTTGGCATCAACTCGACTCGCCGTGTTTGGAGGGCGAAAAAAGCTGACTTTGACCCCAAGAACACCATCCCCACCGTCAAGCATGGTGGTGGAAACATTATGTTTTGGGGCTGTTTCTCTGCTAAGGGTACAGGACGACTTCACCGGATCGAGGGGAGGATGAATGGGGCCATGTACCGGGAAATCTTGGGTGAGAACCTCCTTCCCTCAGCCAGGATATTGAAAATGGGTCGTGGATGGGTGTTTCAGCATGACAATGACCCAAAACATACAGCAAAGGCAACAAAGGAGTGGCTCAAGAAGAAGCACATTAAGGTTATGGAGTGGCCTAGTCAGTCTCCAGACCTTAATCCTATAGAGAACTTGTGGAGGGAGCTGAAGCTTCGAGTTGCCAAGCAACAGCCTCGAAATCTTCAGGATTTGGAGAGGATCTGCAAAGAGGAGTGGGCCACAATCCCTCCTGGGATCTGCGCAAACTTGGTGACCAACTACAAGAAACGTCTGACCGCTGTGCTTGCCAACAAGGGTTTCTCCACCAAGTACTGAGTCATGTTTTGCTAGGGGGTGAAATACTTATTTTCCTCAATAAAAGACAAATAAATGTTTAAAATTAATATAATGTGATTTCCTGGGATTTTTTTTAATATTCTGTCTCTCACTGTTAAGATGAACCTACCATGAAAATTATAGACCGTTCCTTTCTTTGTAAAGGGTCAAACTCACAAAATCACCAGGGGGTGAAATACTTATTTTCCTCACTGTATATATATGCATTTCAGCAATATATATATATAATATATATATAGCTGAAATGCCATTAAGCATGTTTGTTGAAACAACTTTTCAAATTTTCAACACTTTGGAGTTTTTATTTTATTTTAAACATATAAGGAATAGACAACTTTGCTTAAAATTTTAAAGACGATAATCGGTCAATCCCTACTACAAAATAAACATCAATCACTGGTTAATAAACAGTAATGAGGGGGAAAATGCTTTTGTAATACACTTTAATGCAAAATTAAAATTAATCCAATTAGTTGATTAATCGATAGATTAATCGATAGATTAATCGATAGATTAATCGATTCTAAAAATATTCAAAAGTGACAGCACTATACTGTAGGTTGTGAATGTAACACTTAACAGCATTTTGTCTTGAAATTAAATACTGAAATATTGTCTCACTGTAAATCACGTGCGGCTTAGTTTTTTTTTTGCAAGTACGGTACACAACTCAGAACAGAAATGTTGCATCACTGCCAGTGCTAACAAAACATGACTGCCTGGTCCATCCAAACCTCGAGACCACTACTGTAAATGAGGTTCTTTTTTTTTGCATCGCAGTTTGTGAGGCAAAATGGCAACATCTGCATTTTGTGTCACATCAAAACACAATGAATTGCAAAACTGAGAATCAACCGCCCACACGGTCCCAAAAAGCTTCGTTGGACTTGCTGGACTCAAGTTGAAGTGGAGCAACGCACCAGTGGGGTTCAAGGCTCGAGTAACTCGGGGCTACATTTATGCCACACCAGCTAGCTATAAGTAACAATAAGCTTCACCTGGCTACACTCTGGCGAAAACTACAATTTGAGCCTAGAATTGGTATATTATTAATTTTCTACCGTGCTATACATATAGAAATTTCTCAAATATAAATATATAAAATTTAAATTAAAATATCTAAAATTCCACAATAATCCTACAATGAGAGGAAGAAAAAAAAGAGGGCAAGAAGCACATGTAGTGATTTCAAGAGTTGCTTTAATCACAAATGACTTCCTCCCTGGAGACTGTTGGTTCCTCAGGCTCTTTTGAAGCCACATTAGAGGAAGCATGAGAGGACTGGTGGTGAACTCCACCAGGATAAGCAGGCATTCTGAGGACTTCAGAACATTGGCACGTCGTCACACTATGGCAAAGGTTTTTACAATCAAATGTCACTGCTTTCTCAAAAAAAATCAACTAAAGCTTGATTCATCTATGTTTTTAGTTTGATAATAAAATTGTAAGTCAAGTAACAAATGGTGAGTGTTCAAAAAAAGAGAAAATCAAATCCAGAGTGCAATCGCTCTGCTCGCTGCTGACTCCAGACGTAGATTTAAGACGAGTAAATATTCTATGCTTTTCCACAGAACGAGATCTCTCTCACCGCGGTTGTCACCATCATGTGAGCGAGAGAAAGCGTGGACAGAATGAACAGATTTCACCACTGCTCCCGCCTTCACCGACACACAATACAAGTTAAATGGCTGGCCCAAAATATGGCGGGACAGTGTGTGTGCATGTGCGCGCGTGTGCATTTGCGTGCACACACAAATGTGCTTGAATGGCGGAAAAATGTTAAGTCTTGTACTATTTATGCGTTTCCCAAGAGCTGTAACTTCTTCTCTTTGTACACATCAACCCATTCATGAGATTCTATTTTGTGCATCACATTCATATTTAACGTATCATATTAAATACAAGACATTTTGTATTGGTAAAGGGGTCCTTATGTGCCCCAAAAATAAAAATTGAGATATTGATATATTCAAATTCTGCACTTAATTCCCTTTAAAACGATATATAATACATGGATGTACCTAAAAAAAAAAATTGGCAAAGTTACAGCAGTTAATGTTGTTAATGTTGGAAGGTTGAAATCACTAGTTTTGAGGAAAAAGAGGTTTCAAGTTTTGGGACTTGCAGCTTTCAAATGTCCATCGCAACCAGTACACCTTAGGAAAGAGATTTGAACCTGAAATTTTCATAAACTATTAAAATATCAGTGGGGAGTCAATTCTAATTGCAGGTAAGGCCATCGTCTGAGATTTGAACCCTTTAAAAGTTTTGGAAGTTTGACCTCTCAAGAGATTAAATCAGCCTCAACTTTGAAGATCACATTCATCTTACAATTCAGCTTCTGAGGCATCAGCCAAAGTTTGGTTATTTTATTGTTGCTCCTTGTTGTATGTTCCTTGTTTAATTGAGATCATAATAATGTAGTGGGAAATTTGAATTCATAATTTTGTGTGAATTAAAAGATTATTCGCAATTTGGTGTGGCCTGTGACAAGTAAGTTTATCGATAATATCAATGGATGTTATGTCTCAAATCAAATGCTTTTGGTCACATAAAGAAAAAGAAAGTTCAACAGAGTATTGCACTCGCTTGCACCTGTCAGCGGACGTGCCTTAGTGTGAATGTAGTCATTTTGATTAAAAATAGGAATCGATTCATTAAGAAAGAGATCCCGGAATTATCTTTGGAGGTATGATGGCGTGTTATGACGTGCGCGTCATTCATTCATACATTCATTATGGTGGACTTTGACTTTTTTGGGTTGCTATGTCTATCCATCCATTATCAGAAGCGCTTCTCCTCACAACATTTATATAAATCATTTGTGAATGATGTTTGAAGCAGGAAATCCGGGTTGAGTTTAAATAAACAGTTGCCCGGCGCGCGGCGCTAGCTAGCAGCTAGGCTAAAAACACTCCTTGGTTACGATGCATACTGTCTAATAATTGCTTATTTTCATACACTTCTATTACATTTTTGACGTTTGTGCTGCTGGGAAATGAAACGAGAGACCTCAAGGAAGCTATTTGTGGAGAAATCTGAAAATCAAAATTTTCGTGAAAACTGTACATTTCACCTCGCGAGCCAGATTGATCATTGGGATTCACTCAAGGGAGTTCTTCACATCTTGCACGTTTGTTTTGACCAATCAAAGCAACGGATGAAAATGTGGTCTTCCGCCTCGTCTTGGGGGGGGGGGGGGGGGGGGGGCACGAACATCTTTACCAGATAAAAATGCACGAAGGAAATGGTGAGTAATTCTGCAAGAACAGAATTAATTGCAGCGTCCATTTGTCTGCTAGGTTTGTTTGATTAGCGGCGCCTGAATGGTCTGACCTATAAAAGGTTGGCTGCAAACGGATCAGCAGGAGCGGTACAAGATGTATTATCCGGAGTTTTTGAACTCACAAATACGGCGAGAATTCATCTTGCTGGTAAGGTTACATTTTCGTGTCTAACTCGTTAAACATCTCGCCGACATGCGGATCACCCGAGCTGATGGCTTTTCCAGCAACCTTGCAAGATTGCTCCAATTCAGAAAGAAGAGAAACCAATACTTATTAGTTATTAATAATGTTCTTTCTGATTTTGGGATTATGCTTGATATGTCTGTTTATTATTTGATTTTTTGACAGTTATAAATGTACGAATTTATAACTGAATAAAGCAGTGGCCGGATGTATCAATTATGACACAAATTTAAAAAAAAAAATGTGTTTGTTCAAAAGGACCAATAAATACTCTATTTACAAAGAGTCAGAATTTTCTATCATATATATTTCATGGTTCAGGCTTTATAGGGCTAACAACAGCATCCACAGTGTAAATCGATGGTTGACCTTGAAGGTATCAAAGCCATAATAACCCTACTTTGCAAAAGGTGTCATTGTGTTATCCACCAAGTGAGTACCCCAACGACTTCCTAAAATGAGCTTACTAATGCTGCGGATGATTTTTTTTTTTTTTTTAATCTAGAAGGACAAAACAGTTTAGGTACTCTTCACAGGCTAAAGGCAAATACAACCAGAATCAGGTTAGAACGACAGCCATTATTAAAATCCGTGTTTCTCAGATCATTCAACACCAGTTCTTCCATACATAACCACAAAACCATTACATGTCTAATATTTTCACTCCAATCTGCTGTATCAACACTCACATCTATGGTTTAACTTCATAATCACATGAGCTTCATTTGATTTCATTTTGATTCCAACCCTAGCAGTATTTCTCCATAATAGCACTATTGATTATTCTGATTAATTCCAGCATTAGGTGATACACTCACAGACTGCTGTTCAGTATTATTGTTGTTGTTTTTTTAGATTGTTTTTGGCTGCTGTATGTGCATGTGTACATCAACAGTAACAACAATGCTCCAGACACACTCCTAGCAAATAGAGAAAAGGATGCTGCTAACCACTTTGTCCTCCTGTTGCAATTCCATGAACGCAGGAATGCAGCAGAAAGAGAGAAAAGAAGAAAATAAAAGGGAGGAAGAAAGAGGGGAAAAGAGTGGAGAGTAAAAAAAAAGAACAGGTCCTGGCAGTACTGTCACATACAGCAATTAGATTGATTGGATGGTTTTGCATAGAAACATTTAAGATCATGAGCAAAATCTAAACCATGAAAAACTAAAATCTTGGTCTCAGTATTTATATGTTTGATCTACCAACCACTGACGTAGTTCCCTGGTGGGGGGAAGAAAGGAGGAATAGTTCCCTCCAGTGGTGAAATACAGTAGAACAACTGTAGTTAAAGTCAGCATGAACGCTGGAAAAAAACAACAACTGAAAATTAACACAATGGGCTCTGACAAATCCTGATTTTCTTGCCGATGCAAACCTCAGTGCTTTTTGGGGGAATTTGTTTCATTTCTATGCGCCATGCTGAGCGTTCCGGCCTACAGAGTTTCTTTGACACGCACCTGGCCCGGCACGCCTGGCAATTATGTGACTGAAAACAGGCTAGACTTTAGACTAGCATGGAGCAGGTCTAAATTGTGGCGTAACGCTATTTCGATCGAGGTGAAAGAAGACAGATTCTGAGCTCTGCGGACATTTGTGGGTGATGTCATTGTATTTCATTCATAAATATAACATTGGTGTCCATCAAATCCTTTGAATCATTGCATAAATGAATTCATTGAACGTATTATTATTAACTTCTTCATTATACAGTATCTCACAAAAGTGAGTACATTCATCACATTTCTGCAGATATTTCATTATAGTATATCTTTTCATGGGACAACAGTGAAGAAATTACACTTTGATATGCTGAAAACTAGTCTGTGTACATCTTACATAACAGTGTAAACTTACAGTTCCACAAAATAACTCAAAATACAGCCATTGATAGCTAAAACCCTGGCAACAAAAAGTGAATACACCCCTAAGTGAAAATGTCCAAATCCAGTCCTTTTCCCTCCCCAGTGTCATGTCTCGTTAGTGTTACAATGTCACAAGTGTGAATAGGGAGCAGATGTGTTAAATTCAGTATTACAACTCATACACTCTCAAGTTTAACATGGCACCTCATGTCAAAGAACTCTGTTATTGATTTGATTTTTCATTGTGTCTAAGTGTCATTTATTCAGTGTTGTCCCGTGAAAGATATGATTAATCTAACTATCTGCAGAAATGTGAGGGGTGTACTGACTTTTGTGAGATTTATAAATGTATTTTCGCGTGTCAACCTTCCACAGGACTCAAGCAAATTTTATTATATTCTGCTATGGCAGTGTGCCTCTTGCTCACAGCTTTGAACGGGAATAAAAGGAGCTACTTCACGCCCATGACAACGCAAATTGCTCTGCGAAAATACCAAAACTTGGTCTAACTTGCCCCTGCACAGATTAACACCGCAATTCGCACCAGACTTGCACTTGGCACAAAAATAGAGCCCATTGGGTTAACAGTGGTCATAACAGAAACGTTGCACTCTCTTGTCGAAGGCAAACTACTGAAAAACATGCGTTACTGTGAGAGACACTACTGGCTCAATTCCCAGATTACGATTTCACTGTGTAGCACAGGGAGAAATTTGCCTGAGAGCGGGACATCTGTATGTGTCCTTATAAATGGATAGTTCCACGCATGCAAAGCAGCGTTACCTTATTTGACCGCAGAGACACTCGTCCTCCGCACCGAGCACAGAATTTCGTTTGGCAATATGAACAGAGGTGGCCACAGCCGTCAGCAAACTTGGTTTTGTGGCATATCCCGCAAGTTGGGGCTTCGCTCTTCTGTTCCTGAACCTGCTTTGTCTCATCCCCCATCTTCTTGACCTGGTCCTTGTAGGACTCAAACTGCTGGTGCAACTTCCTGTGGGCAAAAAGGAGGACACGTTAAACAGGTCTACTGATGATTTTTAGACAGAGAGTTTATCAACGATGACAGTGTTGGGGTGGAGTTTTCAGAATATCCAAGAGCCTTAACATAAAACACAAATGACAGTAACGCTCCAGTTTGTGTCATAGAGAACAGAAATGCATTTGATGATCACATCTGCCTATTGCGTTACAACTCCCAGTCAGCTGTAGAATGGATTTCAAAATTCTGCTACTGGTCTATAAATCACTGAATGTTTTGGGTATTGAAATGCTGATTGAATACAAACCCGGCAGGGCTCTGAGATCTACAGACTTGGGCCAACTTGTGGAACCCAGAGTTCCAAGTAAACATGGTGAAGCTGCATTTAGCTGTTATGCTGCACACAAATATAATAAGCTGCCAACAGAAGGGAAGTCAGCAGCGAGTATAAATGCTTTTAAATCCAGGTTATAACTTTGCTTTTTTTCCTATACCTTTGATTAAGGTCTTAAACATTTTAAAATACATTTAGGAACCTACTTTATTTTTCTCTTATTTGCTTCTGAATGGTATTAACTGCTGTGTTTGTTGATACTTACCGGTGTTGTCTTTCCTTGTGTAAAGCACATTGAGTTTCCTTGTGTATGAAATGTGCCATACAAACAAACTTGCCTTGCCTTTAGAAGGCCTCCTACTGATACACAACACATGATCTTTTGCAGAAGATGTGAACTCTTGACACGTCCTGAGAGGCTGCTGAAAACACATGGGCTCTTCACATGCATTTTGTATGACACATGTCAATTGAGCGTCTCCTTAGAAACTAAACACTGGGCTGACTTCATAATATGCCGATTAGAATTGGTTTCGTCCCACATATCCCCTGCAACATTCATTAGAGCTGGTGAATTATTGAGTAGCGCTATCCTTTTACCACATACAGGTCTGTGTTTGAGTGAAACGTGCTTCCTTTACCCTCAGCAAGTGCTTTGGAGCCTAAGTATAGCAACCATCCACACTACCTGATGAGTAACTTGTGCGCACGTGCGTGCACGCTTTTGTTTGTGTGCATGTGGCATCAAAACAGGAGGGTTTGCCAGCAGCGTGCCCCGCGCTGCACTGCGGGATTAGAAGTGTCGCAGCCTTTGTGTGATAAACAAGTCGAGATTAGTGTGTCGCCTTGTTCAACAGATCTCACTAAATCTCATTTGTTGACAGAAGGTCTGATAACGCGGGCGACAAAAACTGTTATGCAAGTTAAATGGCCACTGTCAAAGAGGATCAGAGACTACAAACAACCTTGTTTTTTTAAATTTATATTTAACTTGATCTGCTATTTCATTCAAACGCTTATAACTATATGACTCAACGCCCACACCAGGCTCTTCACCTAGAAATTGGAAGATGATCATACACTCGAGTAGAAATATCGTGCTCAGTCCTAGAGATAGTAATTGTCCAAGAGGTGTTAATTTATTACTAGACTAAGTGCAATTTCAGCAGAAATTGCGCGGGAATGCTGGAAGCTGAAAGCTAATAGCTGAATGCTTATGAAGGAAATTGAAAGATAAATTATGTGAAAATTACACATTTTCAATTATAGTTAACTGACAAATTAATAAAAAAGAAAAGTTGAACTGTAATCTGTCAAAAGTGGGATTTAATCATTTCAGAGAAATTATAAACCCTTTCCTGACATGATAGTCAGTTGGTATAAAGCCTTCGAATGTACTAAAATGTGGTCCAAGTGGGGTTTGAACCCAGGTTCTCCTTGGCGGGAGGCACTTGCTCTAAGCACTGAGCTAACTGGATTTGTTCAAACTCATGGCTAATGGCATATTTATTTTAAAAATGGTCATCTGATTCTGAAAGCTAACATGCATTTAATCATTTCAGTGAAATTATAATCAATTTCCTGATATGGTAGTCAGTTGGTATCGAACCATCGAATGTTCTTCCAGCATTCCCAAGATTATTGTGGATGCAGAGCTGCAATGCAGGTTTACTTGCCTGGTTAAGGTGACGGTAGTGTGGGTTCAGTTCCCCACTCAGCGACGTAATTGTGTGTATGAATGGTCGTCTGTGAGAAATATTCAAGTAGGAAATTTGCCATGGGAATTAACTGGAATTTAGGGGAATAAACTGGGAATCTACTAAATTTTGAGGTCGGGCCGATTGTGGAAATGAAAATATGGTCAACCTATCTGTGATTGACTGGCGAACATTTGAGAGTGTATAATTACTATTATGCTGCCTTTTGCCTCAAGTCAGGAGGGATATGCTCTAGCTCCCTGCCATCCTGATCAGAACAATTGGTATAGAAAATGGGAGGATAGCTATGTTTCTAATATCATGGATACCTTATTTAGCTACATGAGTGAACTAAAATACTGTATTACACACACTTCTCATTATAATGCATTACGGTTCTACACCACTGCACCGCATAAAATAGCCACGACAATAAACATTACCGTAAATGAATAACTCTGACAGAGTACTACATTATTAGTAAATATAGTTTGTTTTTTTTATCATTAGATTGGTGTAGCTGATGAGTGCATTTCCTAGAAAATGCCCAACATAAAAAAAAGAAAAGAAGCAGAAGTGGCAACAGGCCACTGTGCCCAATTTTGAAGGTTTACTTATTCAGTCAAACACGGTCAAATGTAGGTGAGACCGCCTATCAGTGATCATATGCTGCTCATTGTACCGTCCCATGCTAGCATCATTAGCTGAGCTCTCTTACCTCTGGGCTGTGCCCAAGCAGGGACACGCAGTAACATGAATCTCTCGTTTGTACTTATGGCACAATATGTCCGAGGCCAGGGTGGAATACACGATACACACTGCCATAAAGCTAATGCTGCTCTGTTGGGGTACTTTGTGGAATTAGTACTATTGATAACATAATATATAAAGTAAATATATGAAACTATCATGTTTACACTTAGAACATGTAAGTGAGCTAAACCAAACTACTGTACATTTATAGTAATCATGAGCAATAAGTAGATGCATATAATGTAGTAGAGGGCATTTTATGGTATTTCAATGTCATTGATGAAATAAAACTTACTGGGACCATGCTGCCTCTCAAAAGTAAATCTTTGCACCACGGTAGACATCCAGTTTGGGGCAGATGTCCAATTCCTGATTTGTTTTTTCACAGCATATTCACTGCATTTAAGATTTCGCATCATCAAACCAATGTTAATATTGGCTGACAAAGACAACCAAAGTAAATACAAAATGCAGGTTCAAATCTATCTGACCTATGTGAAAAAGTAAAAGCCCCCACTTGGCAAATAATAATGAGGTTTTTGTTGTTGTTTTTTGGAAAGCTAAATTGAATTTCATTGGCCATTAAAATTTAAATTTAAATTTAAATTTAAATTATTTGTGACTGTCCTATCAGATAGAAACATCACACTGAAAGAAATGAAAAAGAAAGGCAAATACAAAGACCTAGAATTAGAAATACACCGACTAGAATTTCACTGGCCACAAAAAGGCCTGATTGCGGCTGGATTTGTTAAGATCTAAAAAATAATAATAATAACAACAATAATAACAATTTGTGACTGTCCCATCAGATAGAGACATCACACTAAAATAAATGGAAAAGAAAAGCAAGTACAAAGACCTAGAACTAGAAATACAGAGGTTGGGTTGACTTTAAGAGTTATTTATTTAAATTACACGTAAAGTTTCCATCCATTCGAAACTCAACCTTAAAATTTAACGGGACAATAAACTTTACGTTCCTGTATATTTGCCTGTCAAATGTATATAATGTATGGTTGTGCCTGATGGGAAGAAGATCAAACTGTGTCTGATCTATTACTTACGCGTCTGGCTCGGGCTCCTTGTCATTTTGGGACTTTTGCTGTGGCTGAAGAACATTATTTACCAGCTCAGTGATCCCACTAAAGGGAAACCACCTGTTCAAATAAGCAAATAAGCGTGACAGGTACAGGGCAGCTAGTCATCACTTGAGAAAACAATCCATCCTGTGAGGTATTTTAAGAAGCAGGGGTGTGATTTCCAGGAAGTGGGGACATTCACTACAACCAGAGCAGAAAGAGAGGAGACCAAGGCAACGGTAGAGAAGCAACTAGTGTCCTGAAACCAGCATGAGTTGAATAGAAATCTAGAAACAGAGGGAAAGCTGAAGCAAGAAAGCACAACAGCCAGTGGAAATGAGAGCAGCCTCAAATGCTTAGCTGAGGAAAGGAGACACTATAGGACACTACAGGGTTAAAGTTCATCCAACAAATACAGTACATGTGGTTAAAGTAAATCCACAATATAGAAAAGCAGCATCAGGGAAGAACTAGTGATTCAAGACTACACAAGCCAGTCCAGGTGCAGACAGCACACAAGGAGAGAAAAACAGCCAGGGACACGGGGAAAATTGTACAACTTGGATTTGAACAAGAATGTTGAAAAGGAAAAGGCATTGTCATTAATGTCATGGAAGTCATGTGTTTAGCACACAAAGTGACGTTCTCTTACTACAGCAGCATTCCATGAATTTAGTGACACCTCTTGACTAAGACATAAGGAACGGACCCACATGAAGCACAAAACAAGAAATGACGGGAAGAAAGTGTCAAAGCCTAAAGCACTATCGGTAATGCAGTTTACTTACTGAGCTGACTGAGACTTTGGTCCTTCTTTGATCCTAAAACATAAATTTAAAAAAAAAGTGCACAACTCAATACATGAAGAACACAAATAATGTTCGAGGAAAACACAAGCAACAAAATGTAAAAATCTCAAACTGGTAAAATGTGTGTATGACATAAATGGTGAGTCAAAATAATACGTACTGTATGGTGGCAATGAAAAGAAGAAAATATGGTGATGGTAATGGCAATGACCATAAAAGTGGGAGGTTTAATAAAAAAAATAAAAATTAAAAAAAATTAAAATTCTGACAAACTTATCTTGATGTGAGCCACACACTTATATCTGTCACGATAACAACGAATGCAGTCAGATCACCGATTCAAGGAAAACAAGCCAAAGTATCTAGCAACAAGAACACTAGCTTAGTGACACTAGAGCACCGCACAGGTGCACACAATAACTAGTACACAATAAATATATTGAGAACAGAACAGAATACAGCAGTTACTCTTTGCAGTAAATTACGCAGGTATTAGCTTAAAATGTAGGTGTCGTTCTGCATCTGTCATCAAGCATCAAGCATAAAAGGATTACTGTCATGCTTAAATTACCGGTTATTAATAACAAGTTTTTAAGAACGTTAAACTAAGCCTCCCATTTGCAAGTTATAAACCATTGCAGGTCATGATGATTCTGCCGAAAAATATGTATTTCTGTGAAAAAATATTTTTAACTTGCCAAATGTGAGTGAGCAAAGTTTGGTATAACTTTACCGAGAGCCAAATAAAATTAGAACATTAAAATTAAATAATGTAGTGTTTTTAAAGTGCACATGTTTATGCATATGAAGTAGGTATAAAACCACTCTCCTCATACATTAAAGAAAACCAAAATTAGTAAAGTAGTGTGTCATGAAAAATAACCTTGTAATAGAAAAGTATTACAAGACAACATCCAGTCAACAAACATCATCGAATTGTTCCACAATAATGAGAGTGAGAACACACAAGAGAAGATTATAGTCCCGTTTACCCATCAGTCTTGCTGCCTTGTTTCTGAGTGAGCCAGTCCATATTTATCCTCTCGCTGTGCTCTCCCAGTGACCTACAACGTTGTTCTTCATTGATCCCATCAGTCTCGTCTCTGTGGTCGCATTACAAGCCTCATATTTATCTGATCGAGCCTTCTCCCTGCCAGCATGTCGACTGGGCAGAACGTGTGAAGATCTGCTTCAAAGCACCAGCCTCTGTGGACGCAGATCCCATGTGTGTCATATGCTCCTGTACTTTACTGAATGTGTGTACAGGTCCATGCGGGAGCAGTGTATTATTTGCTACAGGGCTGTAAAATGACTGAGTGTAAAATGTCATGAATGATATAGTTGGTATGTTGGCTGCTGAGGGGAGGCAAGTATAAAATACAACAATTTTTATCTATTTGTTTTGAGCCTGTTCTGACTATATCTGAAGCTATAGTGCTCTCTAGTGGGCATAAGGACTGCAGAACTAACAATTACTAAGCAACCTTTTCAAAGTCCATTCCAAAGTTTATTTATACACAAAGTGAGAAACATATGCACAATATATTCATTCATCTACCATATTTTCTATATGACTTATCCTTAAGAACCCATCCTGGACTAATAACTAGTCAGGGCCAATAGAGAAACAACACTAACCATTCACACCTATTGGAAATTAAACATATTTTATTAATTTTAAACATGTTTTGGATTGTTGCTTAGTTGTAACAATATACTTCTTGTTGTTGTTTTTATTGTTGTTGTTGAATATCAAAGTGACACATTATCATAACATAGAAGGCAATAAATACTGTGTAGTACCAACATTTGGGGGGAAATAGGATTCATGCCCCATCTATATTCATTAGTGTCGCGAGTGAGCTGGAATTTTTCCCAGCTGACTTGGGAGGAAAGGTGGCATACCACCTGGACTGGACATACAGTTTGTGCCTTCTTTAATAGTAAAAATATAAATATGATATGAAATTACAAGCACTACTTTCAAAACCAAAATTTGGTCTGGAAGTGTAGACAACAAGCCAATAATTTTTAGAGGTTTGTTTACCGCAAACTGGAATAAGACTCCACTGATAGCCAGATTGAAGCATGACAAGTAGCCAACTAAAATGCTACATTTTTTATGACATATTGAATATTTCTCTAATTTTTTGACGATATAATGCAACAAATTAGCCTCACTGACAATTTTCAGAGGAAAGTATCCAGAAAAATTAATGTCAGGGCATAGCCACCCACTGCAGCCAAATGAGCTAAATGAGCCATGATAGTAATACATTAAAACACTTTATTCTACCACAAATATAATTGTTTATATTTTTAGAAATTAAAGCTAAGGATATGTTCATGTAATCTCACAAAATGTCACACAAAATTGTGTGTTCTCTATTAATTGTACTTTTTGTTGAGTACAAACAGAGGAAAAAGAGTAGAACAAGCACTTACATATACTTTCCTTTTTAATCTCTCCGCCTCTCACCTATAAACCAGCTGCTTCACAGAAATGGTGATGTGACAGCTCTAAGAGCTGTGAATCATCACTTTTACCCACTGCTGAGACAAGGTCGGCAGCATGTCACAAGCACCTCAGCAGATCCAACAACTTCTGATTGGCAGTGCAAACATAGGCCACTTTCGCTATTAGAGGACATTAATAAAAATTGAATTGGAATGAATGAGAAAATGAGCAGCAATTAAAAAAAACTTTTCCTTTTGAATGGTGTGCCAAGCTCAAATGAGCATTACTTCACTTTGCATTATACAAACCCCCTAATTTGACACATTGATTGTCACAACCTTGAGAACAAAGCTACTGCTCACAAAGATTAGCTACAACTACACACTACAAAAGCATCTCAAAATCCCTTTAGCATTTTAAGTAAATGAGATGCAACTTCATCTTGGCATCTACAGCAGACACATTCGGATAAAAGATCTCATGCCTAAGGCAGTGAACCCTGAGATTCCTCTGCGTCCACCACAGATTGAGTGATAATTGGATCATAAAGGAGTAATCTGGCTCAGTGGGTAAACACCAACTATGTACATCATTAACACAGACCCAGACAGTTAGTTCTGGCATAAGATGTAACTTTCATGCAAATGATCAATAGGGAAAATGTCACAGATTTCTGCTGGAGTTAATGTTGACATATACCAACATGCATGACATGAGGATATGGTATAGATTTAGTGGGAAAATTGGGCAGTAATGCACACAAGTGCAAGTAATGTTTCCTGTAAAACAGACTTAAGAACTCCAAATACTGTAAATACAATGATGGCTCCAAACACAAAAACCCCAAGTGTCATACAATTGACCACCACTAAAGTCACCCAAAAATTTGGATTGAAAGGTTGAACCACCATCATCATCATGCAGATTGTCATGTCAGCACGTGGCAGAATGCTTCAGCAAATCTAAGGAGACAGCAGTATACTTCCTTCGACCGTACCTGAGAGTCATTCAGTTGCACATTTTGCTTTTTTTGGGGGACTTCCTAATTGTAACACTGATTCCAAAAGAATATTTACACTCAAACCTAACACAGTAGTCTAACCCCGGGATTAAGGGATGAGTGAGCAGAAAGTGACAATAATATAGACGTTGAAGAGAAAGAAGCTGTGAGCAGGAGCCACCAACTGGTTAATTGCTACTGTCATTTCTTGTTATACTGTACAAGTGAGAGTGTTTTATTGTTTTATGATGAGGTTGACTTATTTTTATATGTGAAAAAATGAGTGTGATAAATCTGCAACTTAACTTTTACTACACGCTTTATACACAACATGTTATAAGAATAAAGTCAACAACTGAGAAAATTAAAAAGGGCTCACCACGATTTTTACTCTGATTTGTTATGGTTTATTGCAACCATATCTATGAAACTCAAGGTCAATTGTGAACAATAACTTATTTACTGAATTAATCATTAAAGCCTACACTATTATATTATTGTGACAATGTCAACAGATATAAAAGACACTGACATTATCAAGCATAACAACCATTTTCATCACAGCAATTTATATGGTTACAAATCAAAATATATGTCACAGGCTTCAGTATGCAGTATTAGTCTATGTAGTTTGTTGCAAATTTAGCATTGACCTTAATGAGTAAAGTTTGACCTGAGGCACCAACCCTGAAATGTAATGATCAAGTTCCACCAAAAGTGAATTGACACATATTCCCTCTTTATAATTCATCAAGTCAATTGATGAGCAAATAAAACATGTCATTTTCCATAACTGTAAAATGTAGCATAAAATGTATCAACATAACAATTCTTCAAATGTGCTCTATTTTCATTCCCAGTGCTAGTCTAGCACGAGATGCTGTCTAAATCTGCGCAGGGGCTGGTCGGACTGGGTTTTGGTATTTTCACAGACACACTGGGTAGAGTTTAAAACAGCAGTTATGCGAAATTGTGACCATAAACAAACTGATTTGCTGTAGTCCATAAGTGTAAGGTTGAAATTTGCAAAGTACATATTTAAGGACCTGTGAGAAGACCTCAGCGGATATGAAGCAAAATTGGCCAGGGAGATCACAGATTTGTGAAGTGGGCACTTCATCCCCAATCGTTCACCAGAATTGTGCTACACTACCTGCACCAATAGCTAGACGTGGTTCCAGCAAGTGTGTAGTTTAGTCAGCTTACAGCTGCCAAATGGTCAAGCATGTCAAAGGGGGGGCACACCATGACACAGAGCAAATTCCCGGAAAGGCAACACGAGCCTTACAGCGGCACAAAAATCCAGATGTGGCTGTTTTTACGCTCAAACACAGCTGCGCTGTCTATGAACATGCAGTGTGTCATTGTTTACTTGTCATCCACATGCAGGAAATCAACATCATTATGTAAAAGGAGGGCATACTGAAAGCAGTGGCTCATTTACATAATTCACACCTGCTCATTCCAATGTACTGCATGTACTCCGCATGTACTCGTAGTAGTCAAAAGCACTACTTTTCCTCTTTAATGTATACAGGCAACGCTGTTGACTTCCTCTGGCAAACGCAGCTGGAAAAGTGTGATAGGCTTTTAAGGGTGGGTGGCTAGAGGCTTGGTGGGATGGTTGTTGGCCTTAAAAAACACAGATAGAATTGAATCCATAGGGTACACTCATCTGAACAGGTATTTTAACAGTGCACAAGCCAAATCTCCTGACCAAGGACTAACATTCAGAATGTTAAACAGAAGCTGGCGACTGCAGGTTTTCTGCACAACAGGGAAGTGGTTAATCTGTTGCCATATATAACTAAAATCCATCTGTTTCCTTAGATTACTGGCCAGGATTCAAAAAGCTCCTTCATGTCTCCCTTCTTAGATTCCCAAATGGAGATTCAGCTGATCACTCAGCAGCTCACATATTCACAAGTTAATTTCCAAATCAAGACTTTGGATACATTTACTAAGGAACGGGTAAAAAAAAATAAAAAATAACTGCATCACAACTAAGTGATTAAATAATTTCTGATATAGCTCAGTGTATCAGCTATAAGATCATATGAAAAACATACCATAATGCTTAGTCAGAGAGGTATTAATTTACTCTTCTTGCTCTATGACTAACTGAGTCCAAGGTGTAGTGTGCTTTTCGCATTAAGTCAGTTGGGATAGGCTATAGAAAATGGTGTAACAAATGGATCAGTCGATGTTTGACTTACAGTATCTATGGCATCATAGTAAGAAGTGTCTTTAATATTTTGCCCATCGTATACTGTAAAAATATAAGGTGGACAAATATAGCATATTATTAACATTTGGCCAAATTGTATGAAAAAAACAAAAGTATTAAGGCAGTGTTGGACAGGTTACTCAAGATCAGTAATATATTACTTATTACTAGTTACTTGCTTGAAATATTCCTTACTTATTACACCCTGCTAAAAGTAACGAGTTACTTATTACTTTAAGTTATTTTTTTCTTCTCACCCTGAATAATTGCATCCTTTCTCCCCAGAAGTCTTACTTTGCATGTTCAACATAAGAAGTATTTTCTACAGCCTATAATATATATATATGTAAATTCTCATTCTCATTGTTGATTTAATTCTTTACACATGGTATGAAGAGTCCATCTGAGTCAATTTGTAGCCTCATTTGAATTATATTAACACTAAGACTTTTACTATATATGAATTCATATTTTGCTGACTAAATGAAACCACATATGGGCTAAAACTGATAACAATAATAACAGTTTACTGTTCGCAGTTCCAGAAATACGCAAACAAATTCATTCAGACCAAACAAAATGGGTGGTTTACACCACCTACCTGAAAAAAGAACAGACAAGTATGAAATGTTTCCAACCGGGAAAAAAAAAACTGAAAAATTTCCATATCCGGTCGGAATGAAAATAGTAGTGATTTCTTTTTGGGGGGGATTAAATATTATTACTAAAAAAATATTTTTTAGTAAATATTATTATTATTATTATAAAAAAATTGAAGGAGTTTGTTACACTACTCATTACTGGGGGAAAGTAATATTCATTTTAGTTACTAGTTACTTTAGTTACTTTTCCGGACACATACCTTAATCAAGTAGTTATTTACTAAGGAGATGAGCTAGTATCAAGTTCATCTTGAATTTTAATTCTTCACTTACAAAGAGATTTTGGACAAATATTCGCTTTTCCAATTTTGAAGAAACTTTTTTTCTCCAGCATGCCTCTGCCCCCTGTGCACAGATCAAGCTTCATATGCATGGGTGGAGGAGTTTGATTTGAAAGAACTTAACTGGCCTGACCATCAAATACCTTTGGTATGAATTAGAACAAAAAACTGTAAGTCAGGCTTTCATCCAACTTAAAAGAATGACAACTGTTCTAGCTATAAATGGGTAGTAACTTAAAATTTCCTTCCATTTTCCATTTTATGTAGACCAGTATTTTGGCCATATTGCTCTTGCTTTTTTTTTTTTTTTTTTTTTTACATGTGAATGCTTGGCAGCCTTCTTTGTCTTCATTTATTTTCATCTCGACAGATGTATTTTATTCTGGCTGTGATCAGCACCTTTTTTTGGGCAATGTCCCGTGCTAACGTCACACCTCTTCCCACTCATGACTGAATAGTAGCTCTGGGAGTAGAGAGCCAGCCTTAAACCTAATCCTCCCTGCACCACCACTAGGGTCACAACCCTTTACATTAGCTAGATATCAAACTGCAATATTCAGACAGAGGCTACTGACTCTAGCGCCATGCCCTCCTCTAACCCGCTACGATTTCAGCATCAAATGACTTCACAAGCACCAGTTCTGTGCAGTCTTTCTATCACCCAATTATTTCCGGTCTCATAGCCAGCAAAAGTATTTGCTTGCTGCTTTTGCCCGGTGAGACAATTCTATAACGGGAGAAACACAAACGAAGCTAAAACACAAAACAAACAATAAACACCTCTATAGTACAGCACGTAATCATGATGACATCATCCCATTACAAATACCGCACTAGCTACACATCCCCCTTTCTCATATCAGCACATCACATGTGACCCTATTCAAACAAAAACACACCTAAAAAAAATCTCAATGAGGCTGTTGTTTCTGGATGGCTGCAGCAGGTGGACTCTACTGTACTCACTTGGGGCTATAATAATAGCACAGGCATGTCTAACAATAGAATTGTAATAGATATCCTGGCCTATTGTCATCCCAGCCTTCACTACTGCGTCCTGTGCCATTTGATTATCGCGCCCCATCAGGAATGAATTTAAGATATGAACTTGAGGAGTGTTCAGACCTTATCAAAATTTCAGGCACAATTCACTTTGCAAATAATACAACACACTTTTTGTAAAGTTCACTAGAGACAAAAAAATAGTAAAAATCAATAGGGGAATATGCTACTTGCATAAATTTTACCTCTGAAAAATCTAATACCTAAAGAGTTGCATATGAAATGGCGGTGTTGGAATCTAATTTTGAAAACATATTAAAAACACACTTTTACAGTACATCTGTTTAGGGATGGATAATTTAGTTAATAAAACATGAGGCAACAACTCATAACATATTCAATAATACACATTGATATTTGATACTGACGCTCCTGACCACATTAATGTAGCAGTTGACAATTTCCTTACTCGGAACTCACTAACGTGTAACAAGTTCACCTTTTACAACTGAGCACTGCCTCAGAGGCTAAATTAATAACCTTGATCAAATAAGCATTGTCTTTCTAACAGACAAAATTTGAAGTACGTTTGTGTCGGAACTGCCGAAACAGAAGTGACTGGCAAATTCAAACAGTTAAAAATGCGCTCACTGCAAAAAGTGAATTCTTAGGTAAGATATAATTTCTTAAATTTAACCTAAATCTACTTATTTTGCCTTGACAAGTTATTTTCACTTAAAATAAAATTGTCAGACAAGATTTTTCTGCTTATTTTAAGATAATTATTACTTAATTATTTTATTTGATCAAATAGTCTTGGCATTGAGTGTTAACGACAGTTACGAATGTAACTACGGTTCTATGAGTCCCGAACGACCGCCAGATGGCGTAGCTGAAACAGCACGGAAAATACACACACACACACACACACACACACACACACACACAAGTACACTCGAGAAAAGAACGCATAAAAGGACACATAGTCGCTGGTTCCGGTTGACGCAATCACCAAGTATAAGAGGGGATGGGAACCAGAACACGGTCTCTCAGAACCTTCTCACGCTAAAAACACTGGGGCTCTGAGTGACAAGCAATGCTGGGGAGGGATGAAATAGAACAGCCATTTTTAAGTACTGTGAGGCTTAAAACAAGTATTTTACACATTTTTAGATGGCTAACCAACATCAAAGGCCCTGAACTGGGGTTTCATAAATTTAATGTTCTTATTTTAAGACTTTGCATAATCCAGTAATAAGATGAATGGAAAAAAATACAAGTCTGAAAACAATCCGACAAAAGTGCAATATAGCTCTTTATTGTTAGCATTTTTTTCTTTTGTAAAAATCATCAGTTCGTTTCATTATACTTACTAAGCTCATTTTTCCTCTTGCCAGTAAATGCACTACCAGCTCAGTGGCCTAATGGTAAAGTGTCTACCCTCAGACTTGAGAGGTTGAAGGTTCAATCCCTGTCTGGGTCATACCAAAGAGAATAAAATAACAATACAAATGGGACCTGTTACCGCTCTGCTTGACATTGAGTTAGCCAGCCGTAAGTGAATATGTATGTATTTGAAAGAAAATATTACTGTACTTGTTTTTCGTCTAAAAAATCCTATTTTCAAGACAGCTGTGGTTGATATAGGCCTGGTATTATTTTCTTATTTTTCAAAATCTTACAGGTAAATTTAAGTAACATTTTCTTGCTCTGTTGGCAGGTACTTTTGCTTATTTGAAGTGATCATGTTATTATTTTACTACTTTTTTTTTCTTAAAATTTCTACTGTCCTTTTTGCAGTAGTTAAAAGTGAAGTGTGCACGAGCACCCCATAAGAGGGTCAAAGTAGACCAAAGTGAACAGTGTACACAGGCAGACAAGTAGAAAGGCAATCCAATATCACCTCGCCTAAAAATACTGATGTACAGGCCATATGGCGCTACACACTCAAGATGAAGTATCAATTAACTTATGGAATCATCATTTTGTGCATAGACAATAGGAGTCGGGGACTTACACTGCAAAAGTGCTGCACAAGTAAAAATACCTTCAACTAGACAGCATTGAACATCTGTCTGGAGACAGACAGTTCTGCTAAACTTTCTCCAAATCAAAGGATTCACTTGCATTAGCTTAGCTGTCACATTGCACAGATGGAAAGCCATGATAACAAAGAAGACCATGCAACAGCCATTAACAGCAGTTTGCCTGCTTGGTAAATTGTTCAAAAATGTTCAGGAAATTCTCCATAGACTGTATCATTCAGAGGATTTCTGTGGTTCTGTGCCACTACCATTGACCTCATTTCACTTCTTAACAACCAGGCGTTGCAATTTGTAGCTCCGTAGGGCGAATAATATTAAGGGATTAGCAGGAGACCCTCCATCAGACTTTGGTCGAAGGGCATGATCCTGAGATCACTGCATCAGCTCTCTTTGTCCCTCCAGCCAGATGATGGGGATGAAAAAAAGGCCTCCTCTGGTGGATCATATACACAAAACCACACCTTTTAAGCATGCATACATGCAGACAAACAAAGCTCCCTTCACCCCTAGGCAGGGTGAGAACTAGTCCAGACTCCACAGTGAGTGTATGTCTTAATGTAAGATCCATGCTAGTGACTTTGAATGAAGCGTTCAAATACTGGCCATATACTTCTTTATAAGGCCCAAGGCTACATTTGTGATGTCATGTGAAACATTTTTCTTTATGGCAATCAATCTGGCATGTACTTGACATTCACTTAAAAAAAAAAGGAGAGAAAAAAAAGGAGAGAAAAAAAAGAATGCTGCTCAACATCAAATTATTTGCACTTTGCAATGTCGAAGAATGACTTGTTTGAAGCCCTGAGAATTGGGGAGTAAACAATGTATATTTATTCAGCCAAGAGTATGTTGCCCTTTATCGGGAAAGGGGCATTCACGGTTTCTGAGTTCAAAATGAACCCTGAATGCCTCACAAATGGGATAGCTAAGGGATAGCTAACAAAAATTAGGCAAAAAAATATTGATTCTAATAATATATTCATTAAAGTAAAAATTGCAATTTCATTTATATAATACAATAATGATAACACATTTTGGAAAATGTCAAACATGCTAATTTGCTTAGTAGAAGAGATGAATAGGCGGCATCTATGTGTTGGAGTTATTGGTTTGCACCTGCTTCAATCAGCCTGAATGAGCAGAATACACACACGCACACACACACACACACACACACACACACAGAAAACATACCGAGTGAAGAGAAGATTATAGAGAGGGCTTTGTGTAAAATACCATTAGTAAATAAACCAGCACTCACACACACAGCCAAACATTTGATTGTGTGCCAGTGTGTGTTTGACATTTTTGCTACGCAATATTATATGCCATAATAGACATTAATGTGAAAAAAAACAGTACTGTAGTGTTAATTTCGTTAACTAAAACTAAACAAAAATATTTTTGTCAACACACATTTTTTAGACGAAAACTAAACAATACTAGACTAAAACTCTCATTAATAAACAATAACTGGGAATAAATCAGTATGCATTTTCGTCACCTAATGAGGACAAGACGAAAGTGTACCTCACCGGACTAAAATGGACCAACTGTGGACATTTTACTTCATGAACAAAGTCTCTGCTAATCTGTCACTATGACACTGTCACACACCCTTGCAATTCTGCATCTAGCAAGTGCAACAAGCACAAACACATGGGACAGAAAGGAGGTGGATTCACGGTGAAAGGTTAAAAAAAAAGTAAATACCGTAGCATTAATCCAACAATAATCCGATAGCTAACTAATACTCGCTAACAGACTAGCTCGCAGCATGGAGCCACAGTAGCCACTGACTGTAATTGTGTGTGCGAAGTTGTTTTTCATAAAAAAAGATGAGAGAAAAAATTTTGTGAAATAGTTTTAGATGCGACAATATCATTATTAGCATTATCTGCTGACAAAAATAAACAGGGGTTGTCCTGACTAAACTGGACTAAAATGTTTTTGTTGACTAAAACTAGATGAATAAAATTATCTTTTCTTGGACTAAGATAAAGACCAAAATGCTAGATTTACCAAAAGTGCTAAAAGTTGACTAAATAAAAACGGGATGAAGTTGACTAACTATGATAAAAACTATCAAGCGTGATTGAAACTGGACTAAAATTAAGACTACATTTTTAAAAGTCTGATCAAATTTACAGTACACTACTGCATAGTCTTTTTGATTGATCAGAATGAACATATAGCATCACACACATGGAAGTAAAAGAATTTCCAAGTGAATTGTAAAATTTTGTGTTGCTGTTCTAGCCCAGTCTGTGGGTGTCAGCTGGCCCCTCGAATGCCTTGTCTTTGCCTTTGGCTTGAGGGGGGCTCTTCTGTCGCTCTTCGAGCCCTCCTCCTCCCTCTAACCTTTAAGCTGTGTTGAGGTACAATGAGGGGTTGCTCCCCATTAGCCTTGGGGCCTGTTTAGGGACTGGGAGCAACATTCCCCTCCCTATGTGGTTGTCCGGCTGGACATGATTCTTATACCACACATCACACATTAGCCACATACACTGACTGTATAACAGGGCACTCCTCCTTCTGTGGGTCTGTTTAGGTGTTTCACTGGTGCTGGTGGAATTGTATCGTTATGCTATCTACCCGTATTGACCCGGGTCCTCCTGGATATTGTTATCATCAGCTCTTGTTAAGTAGATGTTAACAAATTGCTTCCTGCTGCAAATAAATTACTTATCATTCATTTGACACTATTTTCACTGACAACAACATTGACCAAACATTTTAGAATACACGACATTTAGCAATGGCATGGATTCTAAAACTCACTCACATAAGACCTTACTGACTTCAAGGACTTTGCAGCTATTCGATATGCAATACAGAGAGCTGTGTAAAACTCCCATACAGCGCTCCCTCACTGTTTGCTAGTGATACAAGGCCCCCTGCACTAAGTGAATTTCCGCAAAGTAGAGGTTGACTTTAAAAAAATATTTATATTACTTTTTATTTTCATTTATTTTAGGCTGAATTTGCACACTTAAGCCATCACGGACCCCCACATTTTTTAACACTTGTTACAATAAATAAATTAGAATTTTAAAATGCAAACTGTATAATAAATACCGAGCTACTGATTATATTATACGATAAGTATTAGCTTCTTATAAGTGACATATTCTGGCGAGTACATGTAAAACTCTGCATTTTCTCCTTCATTCATTTTATATACCTTAATAATGTCCTATTTCATGTAGAAATATGGTGCAAACTATCCAAATTTTCATTAAATAACATAAACGTGAGATGGTCTGGCACCATGATGAAGCTTTAAAACTATAACTTTAGCTTACTCTCAATTTAGACAAATAAAGTCACAGCTAAAACATATTCCAGAAATAGAGCACTGAACTTTTGGTTGCATTTGATTGTAATTTCCCACTCTTTCCCTAAAAAAATAATAATCAAATGCTCAATGTTAGTTTAACACATCTAAATTAGTGACACATCGAATATTCGGCCGAAAATAGCAACAACAACAACAAATTTGGCATAAAATTAAAGCCGAAAGAATATTAGAATTTAAATTAATTATAATAAATGCAATGATAGTGAAAATTAGCATACTTTTTTTTTGGGGGGGGGGGGGCTTTTGGTTTTTGGTTTTCGGCCAAGCATTTTTTCATTTTTGGTTTTCGGTTTCGGCCACACATTTTCATTTTAGTGCATCCCTAATTTAAATCATGTACAACCGATATGCATGTTCAAATTAAGTAAGTCCAAATAATGTATTATCTTTTCCAGTGTAGAAAGCCCCGTGTCATGACTCTGTTAAAAAATCTGTTCTAGTTAGAACAAAAACCTTCACAGATAGGTATCTTTTTTCTCACCTTAAAGACAATAAAATCCAAAAACCAACCCAGGAAGGATTATCACATAAAAATAAATGTTTGTTGGGTTGAATTGTTGAAGTTAGAGTTTATAATCAGTGTGTTATGTTGAATTAATTCCCAGTGTTGGTTTTGAGAGCAGACACCTAGTCTTCAGGAGCGCTCACCTTCCTTCAGAGGTTCAGAATAGGTTAGAAAGATCAATCTTTTTAATGCATTTCTCAATCACATCTTTAAAAACAACTCAAGTAATTAATACATATTTACTATACGTCCATCTTGACACCTAGTCTTCCTAGCCATGATTTAATGTACAGCTGCACTCCAGTCCTTTGATCACTGAAAATGACACTTCATTATTAGTAAAATATCGATTTAATTTTAACTTTCATCTTACAGCAAATCAATAGCGACACACGGCAAAATCATTCCCCAAAACTGGTCAGCTGCTTTGTGAAATGAACGTGTTGATGCTTACCACAATGGTGAGTGAACAACAAATGCTGTGTGCAGAGTATCACGCTCACACGCAACACATCAGCTCTAAAATAGAAGAGGAAGCTCACTACTCAGAACCTGAAAGATCATGAGTCTCTTCATAATAAATACGGTAATATAGATAGCAAGGGTCACCCTACAACAATAAACATATCGATAGCTCACTATCTCAATAAAGCGTGAACTTGGCCTCTTGGACAAGGAAATTAATGCACTAGGATTCACACTTATATCCACACTTTGGTTCAAGAGAGACCGGCATTGTATGACATTGCCGTTAAAGGGAATGTCGATAGAGTGATGAAAGACAAACTATGGCAAGACACTGGGACGCAAGTGGATATACCAGGTAGGCATTACTTTTATACTCTGTAAAGAGACTGAGGGTGTGCTTCGCGTGGGAGTACATCGAAAGTGAAAAAATTAGCGGCATACATTGTTAACCTTTTTATATTCCGCCCTAGTCATAAACAGGTTTAGGAAATCCAACAAGTGGATAAATGGTCACAAATACTGCAAGTATAACTCAATGGGCCACCTTGCCCCCACTCCCATGTTTGTATTCACAATATTAAGAGCAAAACATGTGCTTATTGCTGTCATTTGGGCCATGGGAGCTACCGTTGGCTTTAGGTTATGTTGACAAGTGACGAGCAAGTTGTTTACATTAGCCATTCATTCAAGTGACGGGCTTCACTTACGCAGCCACTTTAAAAGCGACTCAGAGGAAGTCGATTGCATATCACGGGAGGAAATATTCTTACTTTAAATAACATTAAGAAATAGTCAGTGTGAGCTGTCATTCCGACTGCGAGTGTTGAGGGAGCTAGCAGTGATCCTGAGGTCACGTGACTTTCTCTAAACACGCCCCCCTGCGGCAGGAAAGTATTGTTAATGGGCTACAATGGCGTGGAGGGCGAAAACTAGCGTTTATCCGTCAACTTTCCGCCCAAGAGCATTGACGGTCACTTTGTTGAAAAGGACATGATATAGACGAGGTGGACATGTTTTTTTTGTCAACTTGGTGACGCCGGTGAGTTCTTTCAAATCTGATCATACAAAGGCTTTACAAGTTTATACAATCCAGATTTATTTCCCCTTTATGTGTGGTTTCACGCCAGTCTTGGCAGTCTTATTTATGTACATAAGCAACTTATCAGCTGCTAAATCGGCCGCTGTCATTTATACCGTAAAAAGTCTTCTTTATGGTGTTGGTCAGTTATTAAATTCAACTGTGTAATATTTATTCAACCGTAGCAGCACAAATGAATGAAACTGATTATTTCCCCTACATTTGCGTGTGGTAACAGTTAGCATCTGCTGATTTAGCCACCATGTACAAAGTGCAACATTGGCTACGCATTGGTTACTCTTTTGGTAGCCTGGAGCATGCTCAATAATTTTTTTGCCTCCTATCGTTGGGGCAGCTGGTCTACAACAGCTGTCAATCATTGTTAAAGTGTGGCGTTTGCCGTTTACTCAAAGTACGCGTTTTTTATGCTGCCAAAATGGTTGCACTAACGGCCATTTTGGGACATGTGATGTCAACGTCAAGATCTCTATGTTTTACTATCCTGTCTCAAACCACCTAACACCATATTAGCAATCTAAGATGCTAAACTTGTCACTGGGAATAAACAATGAATATGTTTTTTTTTTTGTTTGTTTTTTTTTCTTGGGAGATCTCAGTATTGATCATTTGAAATGTCATCATCATTGTTCTCCCTTTTTTTTTTTTTTTTTTTTTTGTATGTGTGTTTGTGCGTGTGTGCGTGCGTGCGTGTGTGTGTGCGTGCGTGCGTGCGTGCGAAAAAAAATAAAAATAAATAAGAATTCCCATACCGTTCACCTAAACCGAACACTTCAAAATCCAGCCAGAGTCGTGGGGCCGCCAGGAGACCCAAAGGGGGACCAAAGAAAAGAAAGAAAAGCGAAGCCCAGCACCGACCAGACACCACCCACCGGGCCACTAACCTTCACCAACCCCCAAGACATCCAAACTCCAACAAATCAGGGAAACCTCAAGGGCCCAAAGGAGAAACTGAGGAAAGGTAGAAAGGACAGACGAAGCAGAGTGAGATCCACAGACACCAGCCTCCACCGAATCAATGACCTGAGGGAGAAACAAGTTGTGTCTGAGTCTCGATAGATGCTGGTGTGGTGGATCTAGCATGCATGAAAATCTCCACCAAAGAGGGGAGCCGTCGACCCCCGCCAGGACAGAGCAAGCGCAACACCTCAGGGCCCCCCAGGCCGCGGCCGCGCCAAAGGAAGACCCCCGGGCCCCGCAGGGGCCACCGGCCGGAGAGCAAACCCCGGAGCAGGAGCGCCCCCCACCCCAACGCGGCCCGCGCCCCCAACCCAACGCAGCAGGACGGGGCACTGCAGGCCCACCAGGCACCCCACCGGCCCACAACCCCCGCTCCCCCCGCGACCCCCCCCCGCCCCCCACCCCCGCCACCCACCCCAACCCAGCCCCAACCGCCCCCAGGTCCCCAAATCCCCAGACACCCTCCCCACCCCAGCACCCCCCACCCCGGCACCACCACCACCACCCCCCCACCAACCAAGCCGCCCCCGCCCCCCGCCCCCACCCCCACCAACCGACAGCCCCCCAGCCCCCGACCCCAGACCCCGGGGACACACCGCACCCAGGCATCCGCGCCGAAGAGGGGGCCGGGCAGTGGAGCGGAGAGGGCACCCGCGCCCACCCCACCACGCGGAGGGACGGAACACCAGGGGCAGAAGGGGAGATGGGGGCACCGGAGGACGGGCGGCATCCCCGAACCCCAGGCCCAGCGGGGAGAGGCCCCGGTCGTCACCCCAACGATCTAAGTGAAAAACTAACCCTGTTACTAAGTTCGCCAGCTCGCCGACTGGCGAACTCTACCCCTAAACCGTGTGTGTGACCCCACCCAGTGTATATACATAAGTGTGTGTGTGTGGTGCATTAAAATTGGGGGCAGGTGAACCGGAGCAGAGGGAAATGATATCCCCCCCTGCTCCGATCCATCCGCCCCCCAGGCATGTCAATGAGCGTATGTGGTGCATTAAAATAAATTAATGGGGGGGGGGGGTGCACACGGACAGGCGACCGCAGCACTGCTTCATACCGCGGCCGCCCCAACCGATGCCCCCCCCCCCCCCCCCAGTTGTGTGGTGCATTAAAATTTGGAGGGGAGCTGCAGGGCGGAGACGGTGTCTCCACCCCACCCCACTCCCCCCCAAAGTGTGTTATGTGCCCTAAAATGTATTGTGCAAAACTAGTGCAGTGAGTTAAGAGGAGCGACCAGCTGGGCCCCCCCCAACCGGGCGGGGGGGGGGGAGGCGCACCCGCCCACCAAAACCCCCACCCACCCCACCGGGACCCCGGCGGGGCTTGCCCCCCGGATACCGGGGCCCGCCCGAAGTGCCCGGAGGCCCACCGGAGCGGGGCGGGCACAACACCAATCCCGCCCACTCCCCCGGCCCCCGGAGCGCCGAGACCCGGGCCACGGACGGAACCCCCGGCCTAGGGGAGGGGGAGGAGGGCGGACAGGGGAGGGGGAGGGGACGGGGGAAGGAGACGACAGGAAGGGCAGGAGGCAGCAGCAGGGCCGCAGAGAGAGGGGGAGAGGAGGAGGAAGGGCGACGAGGGAGAAGGGACAGGGAGGCGGAGGACGGGCGGGGAGAGGTGAAGAGGGAGAGGAAGCAAGGGGGAGGAAGGGGGAGGGGAGAGGGAACCACGGGGCACCCCGGCGGCCCACAGGCCCCGACCCGCGTCGCCGGACCCAGAGCGACGGACCGCGCCGGGGCGGCGCCGCCCCGGACACCAGGGAGAGCCCCGCAACACAGCACCCACCACGAGACCCAGGGAACGACCAAGACGCAGCCGCCACCCAGCAGCCAACAGAGGGGCAGACCCGCCCACGCCCAGCCAGGGGGGACAGCACCTGTAGCGTTAGTCCCCTGGCATGCAGTGAATCCGAATATTAGCCTTTAGTGCCCATTGGAGGTGAATCTGTTCGATCCTGTTGGCAGCAACTGGGTTCCTGACTATAAAAACACAACCATTAGTAACAAACTGCCAAATGCAGAGACATCAATGTAAGTTATCACGATGTGGTGGCTCTCGCTAACAGGCAGAATTAAATAACCAGAATTAGGTTAAAATATTCTATATACGTAGACCATATTTCTATGAATTTTGATATTTGTTTTTTATTTGAGGCCGATATTTTTTCCATTAAAATGTGATTTATGAGGAGGTTAGACCATTGGTCGATATTCAGAGTTTGTTTATTTTTCCAGTTAACAAGAATTGTTTTTTTAGCGATAGTAAGGGCTACAAGTGTAGATTGAAATTGTTTATGTGGTAGGTCAGTTGTTGTTAGGTCACCTAGCAAACACAAGTTTGGAGATAAAGGTATCCTATAGTCCAAGATAGCGGAAAGTTTTTCTAAGACTTTAGTCCAGAAATACATAACCGGGGTGCATAACCATAAAGCATGAAAATAAGTGTCTGTAGTGTTTTGTAAACACTGGAGACAAATGTCGGAGTCGGAGAGGCCCATTTTCTTCATCATATATTGAGTAATGTATGTTCTATGGATTATTTTGTATTGGATAAGTTGTAAATTTGTGTGTTTTGTCATTTTAAATGCATTTTCACAAACTTGAATCCAAAAGTCAGATTCCGGAGCTATAGACAAGTCTGTCTCCCATTTTAAGATGGGTAAAGACATTTTATCCGTATATGAAAGTAACTTATATATTTTTGAAAGTTTTTTTGTTGTTGTCGGAGAAAGCTTGGTAATATCTTTAGCTAAGCCAGGCGGTTGGAGCGTACCCTGAAGTGTTGGAATTTGTTTCTTTATCATATTTTTAACTTGCAGATAATGTAAAAAATTTCCGTTTGTTATTTTGTATTTTTGGAGCAAAGATGTATATGATATAAACATATTATCTGAGAAGAGATGGTGAAGATGTGTGATTCCTTTCTGCTCCCACACACCTAAATAAAACGTTTGGTTGTTAATTCGAAAGTCAGGGTTATGCCATAGGGGAGAAAGCCCACAGGGCTCCACTTGGGCTATTGTAATTTCTAATGCCTTCCACCAAGCAGTCAGGGTGGCGGAGATCATTGGGTTTTTAAAACAATTATGTCGCTTAATCGATGTTGTAATAAAGAGTAAATCTAGAAGTCTGAGGTTATTACAGTCCTTCTGTTCTAGTTCCAGCCAACAGTTAGTATCTCTGTTGGGTTGTGCCCATAGAACGATATATTGTAGCTGGTTAGCTATATAGTAGTACATAAAATTTGGTGCCTCTAGGCCACCTTTGGATTTACTTTTCTGAAGAGTAGATAGACTAATCTTTGCTTTTTTTTTTTTCCAGTAAAATTTTGTAACGGCTGAGTCCAACAACTGGAACCATTTAGCCGTAGGTTTAAATGGAATCATTGAGAAAAAATAGTTTATTTTAGGTAAAACTTTCATTTTAACGGTGGCTATTCGTCCTATTAAAGAAATAGGAAGATTATTCCAGCGTTCCAAGTCACTATGAATGTTATCCAGAAGTGGAGAAAAATTTAAATGAATTAAATCAGTTAATTTAGGTGAGATTTTTATGCCTAAGTATTTTAAATTACCTATAGGAAATGAGTAATGTGGGTCCTGGCTTGCAGGGTTCCATGAATTTTCTGTAATAGGTAGAAGTGTTGATTTTGTCCAGTTAATAGAATAATCTGACAACTGTGAGAATTTAGTTATTAAGTTAAATACTTCCCCTAACGAAATCGCCGGGTTTTCTAGATAAAGTAAAATATCATCGGCATATAGATTAATTTTATGTTCTGTTACCCCAGAGTGAATTCCTTGAATCCTTCTTTCCTGGCGTATGGCTATTGCAAGTGGCTCGATAAATATTGCAAATAATAAAGGGGATAGTGGGCATCCCTGTCTTGTGCCTCTCTGTAAAATAAAGCTCTTAGATATAATCCCGTTAGTAGTAACTGTAGCTTTGGGAGAATCATATAATACTGACACCCAGTGGATAAATGATTTCCCAAAGCCAAATTTATTTAAAACAGCAAAGAGGAAGGACCAGTTAACTTTGTCAAAAGCTTTTTCTGCATCCAACGATATAATAACTGCCTTCTTATCATGCCGCTGTGACATGCTAATAAGGTTAAAGAGCCTCCTAATATTATTAGTAGAGTGGCGATCTTTAATAAAGCCTGTTTGGTCGTTATGAATAATTGTCGAGATTACTGTTTCTAATCTAGATGTGAAAGCCTCAGTAATAATTTTGATATCAGTGTTAATTAGTGAAATCGGACGGTAACTTGATGGAAGGGTGGGGTCTTTTTCTGGCTTTAATAAAAGTTTAATTGCTGCTGTATTCATGTGTGGACGTATGTAACCATTAGTTTTAATTTCTGTTACTACTCTTAAGAATAGCGGAGCAAGCATTAACCAGTAGTGCTTAAAAAAATATAGCCGGATAACCATCTGGGCCAGGTGCCTTGCCATTAGGCATACTATCTAGAGCACTGTACAACTCGTTTATAGTAAGTGGCGCTTCTAACATATCTTTATATTCAGTAGTTAACTGAGGCATATTTAAGCTACTGAGGAATGCCTCAATATGCTCAGGGTTAGGTTTGTTAGTTTCTGAGTATAGGTTGCGATAATAGTTATAAAAAATTTGATTAATTTCTTCTGGTGATTGTGTACATTCACCAGTTGTCCCTTTAATAGCCGTTATAAGAGATTTTTCCCGATTGCGTTGAAGTTGGTTTGCAAGAAATTTACCTGATTTGTTATTATATTCAAAGTTGTTGTATCTCAATTGTTGTATTATAAACTCTGTCTTTTTAGTTAGCATATCGTCTAACTGTATTTTTGTATTTTGTAAGTCAGTCCATATTTGGTCATTTGGGTTTATTGCGTACTCATCCGTCAGTTGTTTAATTTTATCTTCCAAGTCATTTTCAAATTTTTGATCCTGTTTCTTTTTATAAGATGAATATGATATAATTTTACCTCTAATTACTGCTTTCCCAGCTTCCCAGAGAAGAGATGGCGATAGGCCTGGAGAGTCATTTATTTCCAAAAAGTCTGCCCACTCTTTCCTTATAATTTTATCAAACTCTGCATCGTTTAGCAGAGAGATGTTAAAACGCCATGTCGGTGGTGGTTTAAAGGTAAAATCAACTTGTAGGGAAAGTGAGACTGGTGCGTGGTCGCTAATAATAATAGGATGTATTTTTGTAACAGTTTTATCAGCAATAGAGTTATTTGTAAGAAAATAATCAATTCTTGAAAAAGACCGGTGTACAGCGGAAAAGAAGGTAAATTCCTTCTTATTTGGGTTTTTAAGTCTCCAGCTGTCGACGAGGCCAAAATCATCCATATATTCCCCTATTACTTTAGTAGATTGTAATCGCCTTATACATGTTGTGTTATTAGAACGGTCTATTAATGGATTTAAGACTGTGTTAAAGTCTCCTCCAATAATAATAGTAGAGTTCGCTGCTAAATCAAACAGCTGAGAGAAAAATTCATGGAAAAAGGCCGGATCATCATTATTAGGGGCATATAAATTGCCAAGTGTATATATCTTATTAAATATAGTTATCTGAATAATAATGTATCGGCCCTCTGGGTCTGTTATTGTATTATTTAGAGTAAAGAGTAAATTCTTATGTATGAGTATACAGACTCCTCTTTGTCTGCTGTTATAAGGGGCAGAGTATGCTTGGCTAAAATTCTTATCAATAAGTAATTTTTCTTCAGATTTTTGTAGGTGGGTTTCTTGCAGGAGGCAAATATCTGCTTTTAATTTTAAGAGATGGTCTAAAGTTTTTATTCTTTTTGCCTGTGAGCGAGCGCCACAAACATTCCAGGAAACCAGAACTAATTTATGCATACAAACAATATAGGCTCAGTCCTGTGTAAATATCTGCATAGGCCATTTGTCAATACTGGCATGTTATAGGATAGAATCAAAGTAGTTAGGTGATTTATATAATTTGTGTAAAATATAAGGAAATGTGTAAGTAAATATAACAGTGAAAAAACGGGTAGGGATGTGAAAGTGAAGGACGTTAGTGGGGAGTTAAACAACATGAAT
The DNA here is from genome assembly GCF_051991255.1 of Vanacampus margaritifer. Lineage (NCBI taxonomy): Eukaryota > Metazoa > Chordata > Actinopteri > Syngnathiformes > Syngnathidae > Vanacampus > Vanacampus margaritifer. The sequence goes on along the minus strand of NC_135440.1, from coordinate 8,543,130 downwards.
ATGTTTTAATAATAAAGAATAATAATGCATTAGATTCACATAGCGCTTTTTGGACACTCAAAGACGCTTCACAGTGGTTGCATTATTCTCACACATTCACACTGCGGTGGCAGTAAGCTACTTAAGTAGTCACAGCTGCCCTGGGGCAGGCTGACGGAGGTGTGACTGCCAGTGTGCGCCTACGGCCCCTCCGACCACCACCAAACATTCGCACCTTCCATACACCAGTGTGAGTAGCACATTTTTGGGACTTTTGTCGAGGTTGACATCACGTATCATCGTCATCGTGAAAAAAAATATCAAAACGGTATGTAGTATTTGCGTTGGTGACCGGGGGTCAGAGCGAACACGAAATGCAAAGGTTGTGTTCATTAGCTCAATTTGCCCTCTTTTCCCCATTTCACTCATAATGTAGCACCGTTTTAAAAACTTTATGAACCTGTTATGTCTTATTGTGGGTGCTTCAGATTTCTCTCCCGTTCCAAAACCATGCATATTATAACTATATAATAATATAAAAATGCTGAAAGCCATGCTGAAAGCCATTTGGATATTTTGACACTCATGTCAGTGTTTCATAGCTTATTGCTTCACTTGTTTTGGCTTTTTTTTTTTTTACTGAGGGGTAAACTGCTCTGTTGATAAAAGTATTTAAAAGGGGTATTCAAAAGTAAATTGATACGGAACTTATTTTCTTTCACTGTGCATTTTTCTCTTGTCTGTCCCAAAACAAGCTATATCTACTATACAGTATCTGCTGCAACAACAAACCGTATTCCTAATCATAACAGTAATACTACAACTAATAACATCATAATAGCAGAAGCCATCTGCATTCTGCACATAAATCAATATTTACTTGTCCAATGTTTAAAAAAAATAAAAAATAAAACTCGAGAACAATTTGGCAACCTTGACATAATTTGGTCCTCAGGGAAAACTAATTGGAAAACCCTGATGTATGGAGTTCACAGGATCATATAAGTACCACATACAGCATACAGTAGTACATGATTGTCCACGTATCCTACTACAAACTACTGTAGTTACATTTTTTGACAGTCATGTTTCACCAAGGGCATTTCAAACTGCAGCACCGGGGCAGGAAAATCCCTTCAAACTTTGTTAGAGGGATAAGAGCCTAGAAGAGAATAAATTCTATGCTGACGAGTGCAGATGTTATTTAGAACAAAGCCTGCGAGACAATGAAGTCTGATGTGCCAAGCATGCTATGGGAGATGGCTGATGCTTGTCAGCGGGGACTGAGGCTGTCATATCAGCAACAAGACCTGATAGCATCTCAGACGTCAATGTCTCTCCTCTTGTTTTCTCTTCTCATTTCCTCTACTCGCTCCAATACTAACACCACCAAACTTTCCACTTGTCTTTCCCCCTTCTGTCCTTTCCTTTTCTTCACACCCTTCACTCTCACAAGGAGAATTTAACAGGCTCTTAATCAGCGCAAAGCAGTGTGGCACATCTGGTTAAACTGTATTTTAGAGTCAGCAAATCCTTTTAATGTAATATGTGAAGAAACACAACATTATGACACAGCCTGATATATTCTATCCATCTGGCTGACACATTCTACTGTCAATAAAAAGCACACGAAATCCACATAATTTCACACCTTTGCACCATGTTCATTAACATGGACATATATTTTTGATCAGTCCCACATTGTACTGGTGCGTATGATCTCCATAAAAAATAAAGATAAAATATATCATATCACATAAATGAGTATACAGTTGTGCTCATAAGTTTACATAACCTATGGGTATGTAAGCTAATGATGATATGGTGAGAAAAAAAAATACAAAATACTGTGGCAATTATTTTTGATATTTTCAGAGGTTGAAGTGAACATGAGCAGAAATGCGGATGTGAATTTTGGTGAGGATTCATAGAATTTTGAGTCATCCAGCGACATTTACCTTTTGTACATCGGAGATGGGAAGTAATGAAATACAAATACTTTGTTACTTTACTTGAGTAGTTTTTTAAGTACTTTGTACTTTCCTGAGTATTTATTTTTTAGACTACTTTTTACTTTTATCTGTTACATTTTAACATGAGTATCTGTACTTTTTACTTGATACATTTTCAAAACAAGGTCATTACTTTTGGTTTTTAAATGCATTAAAACGATTAAAATAATTGACCTGGAAGAAAAATCAGCGGCCAATGTATCCTGGTTCCACCAATAATATGAAGTCCCGTACATCCCAGCCTGTTATTGGCTCTACGACACGTGATCACATAACGTGCAATTGGCTAGATTAGAACAACCTGTAAATATGAGGGTAATGTGGGCCACCACTATTTTACTTCTACTCGTCAAGTACATTTCAGAGTCTGTTTTTTTTACTTTTACTTGAGTCATTATTTGAGTGAGTACTTTTACTTTGACCAAAGTTGTTTTTACACAAGTAACTGTACTTTTACTCAAGCAGAGAATGTCAATACTTTTCCCATTTCTGATGTACATGTATAGTTGTGCTCATAAGTTTACATAGGTATGTAAACTTATGAGCACAACTGTACATGTGTGGTTTGTGTAATAGTAATAAGATGTAATGAATCAAAGCTAATGTTTCACACTTCATGGTGAGCACAACACACTACACCCTTACACGTCTCACATTAAGAGTTTGCATGCTTTAGCCTTTAACTGAGAATGTCAGACTATAATAAATGACATCTAAGTTTATAAGAAAGCAGTTTATTTTATTTTTTTATGTGAAAACTCAGTGGAGGTCTGCAGTCCATACTGTGGTATGCTAGTTTTGATCACGTGAAACACAGACATGTCCGTCAGCCATATATGACAAAGTATGCTCACAAATGCAATGCTGATGAAATGTTATCATTTGAATTGGAGGAGACAGTGGCTAGCTAGTTCAGCAAATCACATGGATGTAACTTTTTTTGTATTTATTTTATTTCATCAATAGCAGGCCTCCTAATTAATTAGGATTAATGAGTTGTTGAAAAAAGTTAAGATTACAGATGGCAAGTTAATCTCTCGAATGATTTGATTTGGATCCATAACATTTTTTCTCATCTGTGTCTCATGCAAACGAAGCCCATGCAACTTGGTGACAGAGCATGCAACACTTCTGAGTCCTACAATAGCTGCATCTCAGAGGGAATCCCTCCTCTAAGACAGTCATAATAATTAGCAGCTCAAAGGATGCCCTAAGCAAATGATTTGAATCTCTGTGATCCTTGAAAAGCAGGAAGCGGATGCACTGGACCACTCATCAAAAGTGTTAAAAGTATATTCTATCTTAACCTAACAACATGTTTTAGATTTGTGATTTTATTTATGATTGGCTCATAGCATCAATCACAGCACATGTAATACTGTAGAAAGCAAGAGGAATACAGGAAGTGATATGACAGGGATGAAAAGCACAAAACGAGCCCAACTGACTCTCCTTTCGTTCTAAGCCACTAAGCAGAAACAGGAAATAGCCCGAGGATAGAGGAGGAAAGAAAAAGTGAAGCCCGGGGCATTCTATGGGTCACCCCATTACAGCCAGATGATGCTTGCTTCAATTATATACCATGTCTGGATGTGTGGGGGATGGGGGTCCCATAAACATCATTACTGTTCTGCTCAGAGACGCATTGATGCATGGAATGCCGAGCTAGCTGATAGCTTCAGAAGATTTCATTGCACAAATACTACTGCAGTCGTGGTTCATATTTGTATGAGTATGGCGTTCTACAAAAGGTATCTGCATGGCTGCATCCAACTTTGGACATGCTCCTACACAGGAGTGCTAAGAAGTAAGAACCTAGCTGAATCATGCAGGTCAGCCCAGCAGCTGAAGGCTTCTCTCTCTGTCCACCATCCCTTCATCCTCCCAGGATTCCCTCTGTTAGATTACACACTTTGATGTTCAAATTGCCACTTTCTTGAAATGCCATCCAAGCTGCTGTGGGATTGGACCGTTACTGCGCAGATGCACACGCTATAAGGGGTGGCTACACGGTGGGATCGGTGTTTGATTCTGAAATCGCTGGCGATGCGACAAATCATTCAAAGACAAGCTAATCCGTTGCAGATACAGCATATGAGCGTATGAATGTTGCCCCAATGTATGCGTTAACGCTTGCTTGTGTGATTCATGGGTGGGTATTTACTTATTTGATGACTCATGATGACTCAACTTTTCCACTTAGTCAATACAACTACACAACATGGGCTGGCTGAATGACTGAATGAAAGCATTATTTCACTATGAAAAATACGTCTTGCTACAAAACAAAAAAAACAGGAGGACTCTTAATGGTTACCTGATATCATTTATCAGGATGTACGTATATTCAGTATAGTAGTTTCAGTAGTATGCAGAAGTTCAGCTACACCGGTCACATCATTCTAATGTTACCTAACATTATGCTGAGATGTTCATTAATGAGAAAGCTTTATCAAACTAAAAGTGAACCCTTTTACCTTCGACAAAAGTAAATGTGACAAACACTCAACCATTGTTAATAAATAAAATGAATAAATACATAAATAAGGAGTGGGGTTGATGGGGCGCAGAAAGGGTCTGTGTGAATCAAACAGTACACAGCACAGTAGCTGAGGTTGTTGTATCTTTGAGTACATGAGTCATGTTTCGCATGAAGTAGCGCTAGGTAGGGGCTGCATGACTTTCTTTCCATTAGGAATGCTGCCTTAGTGCAAACATTTACCTGGTGATGGAAAACAACAGCCCTAATGCATCATAAAAGCTTGCAGTAACAGGGCTCACACTAACGTCACTGGGCAAGCTTTGAGGCAAACGGGGATGGAGCACAGGCGAGCCACTATGGGCAATTGTAACCATTATTTGGTTATTAAAGACAGTCCTCTCGCTGGACATATCATTAGATACACCTGCACAGTCTGTGAACCGGTACAAAGAGCTACCTTTGTAAAGATAGTAATAATACACTGTCACAGCAGAGCTGCACTGCATCTTAGTCAATGTTGTTTTTTATATTATTTGTCACCTTCTACGTATAACAGGGGTGTCTAAACTTTTTCGATATTTTTAACATAAGGCAAACAGTTTTGGATTTTTCATGATTCTGGGGGTGACCACAGCCCTGTATCCCACTAGAATAGATCCACCCCAGCCCTGAGCAGATCTCCACATTCAGACCCAAAGCTAGAGTAATCAGTAAAAAGATCAAAACATTTTAAAGCAACACTAAGGAACTTTCAGTTTGCGTTGATTATGACGACACCATATGGACAAAAGCGGTAGTGTTTTGACTGATGTAAGACCACATTTCCCACGAGGAGCAGCGCGAGTAAAAGCCAGGCAAATGTTACTCCTTGACTGTCCCTTTATATGTCCTTTTTAACCTCCCTTTTTCTTTTTTCTTTTTTTGTCTCCTCAGACAAACATTTTGCAGCTTCTGCCATGACAGCAGCAATCACGCGTAGACGTTCAAATCGACTTCCGTCCTGTAACGAATGGGGAAAGGGGGAAGCATGCCGTAAAGCAGTTAGCACAGTTTTTTTTTGCGTGGCAGGGTTCTTGCCACCCTTCTCAAAGTTACTTCATGCTAGTAAAAGTGAAACAGACCCCCTCAGGCCATGGCAAAGTTTTCATTCAACTAGTTGTACACTCTAAAAACAGTTGGGTGAAAAGTAGCCCAATTATGGATCCAAAATGGACCAATCCACTTTATGGGTTAATTTGACCCAACTTTATGGGTTGTTTTATACAAAATTACCCCATCTTTTTACCCAAGTAAAGGATATGACGTTGTTTTACACTAAAAGACCCATTTCTTGACTCAAATTTGGGTCAAATTGACCCAAGTAGAGGATCGGTCCATTTTTGAACCATAGTTGGGTTATTTTTGACCCAACTGTTTTTAGAGTGTAAGTCGATGTTGCATCAGAAGAGTTATGAAAACATTTTATAAAGGTTGAAAAGTTCCTTAGTGTTGCTTTAAAGCTGTGTTTAATTGAGGATCTTAATCATAAATTTGATATGTTAGCAAATCTTTTAACACAGACAGCAGAAAGTGGAGGAAAGCATTTTTGCTCTTGAAACTGAAATATCTTCATTCATTAGGCAATACAAAGAAAAATGTTGTTACTATTTTTGTTGTAAATAGTTTCGCTGCATAGCTAGAAAAGTTCTATAAGTCAATTTCCTTTTTGTTAGTAGTTGTCATGTGGGTCGCATTGTAATTTAACATGTCATTTCACTACCCCCAAAAAATCTGGCCTTTATGCTCTTAAAGACAGACTTGAACTGGATCTCACAGGGGTAGCTGTTTTTATGTAATAAAGTTTACATTTCATACCATACACTGTAAATTAAGACTAATTTGGAAAAAAATGAAAAACAACTGGATAGGACATTAAAAAACACAATTCTCTCATATAATTTTTTTTTTTTTTTCCTGAATCAACTGTTTGAGGTTTACAACATGGACAAGACGCGTGAGTAATAACATCGCACTACAGTAGCGTTAAGGCACACGTACACCACCAGTGACGGAAATCCTCCTTGCCCGCCTTAAAGGAAAAAAAAAAAGACCTACTAGGCTTCAATGGACAGCGCCTGGTGCTGAAAAGCTCTGAGGGACATCTGTGCACCCGCGCGCGCGTGTGCGTGTTTGTGTATGGTCTCATTCACGCGTGCACATATACACGCGTGCGTGGCTGCCACAGAGAGGACACCTTACATGATCTTTCCAGTGACATATTGTATAATGCCGATGACGTTCGTGGGTAAAGGTGAAACAACTTGGCGTGTTTTTACATGAAAATGGCGCCCGTTGCCGCCGCTCACTCAACCCCTCACAGTGCGGTACGCCAAAGTAGCACGGAAAGAATGTCATACTCATAAAACATTTTTTAAATGTGTGTTAAGAGGGAAGAGCTGCCGACTGTAGAGGGAAAATGTCGAGCACACGTCGACTATTTGAACCGCGGCTTGGGTGTCAAGAGGCAACATGATCAAGCCACGACACATCATGGAGCTTACCAACAAACTAGCTAGCAGCCACAGCAGCAGTGTGGACAAAATGACTGTAACGAGCAACTCCTTACTTTAACATGGACTGTTCCTTCGCCTCCTCCGTCTTCTGTCGGTCCATGACACCGAGGATGATCTTCCTCTCGTCCTCGGTGAGGTGACTGAGGTCCGGCATCTCCGGCATGGCGCCGGCCGCGGAGGCAGCAGGGCCACGACCGCCCCTGGGCCCTCGTGGAGCGGACATCTTTTACTCACAGTGGCTACAAACACCAGAAAGGAATTAGCATCAAACGGAAGCATTTTCTTTTTTTTATGCTAATAATAAAAATGACTATTTCATGTCGTGGGCAAATTCTGAATGTGCAGTTGGATGGAGCCCGTCGAGGCTAACAGATGACACGACGGTTCATGCACATGATGGTGTGCTACACGTTAAATATATTCGCTCTTTCTATTAAAATCTCATGATGAGCTTTCGAGTGCGTTGTGAGATGGAGCCGAGGCTGCAATCAGAGGATTGGTGGTCTTTTAGATATTGCAGGTTGAAATCAACACAAACATTAGTGCTCTCGAGAAAGCACTCAGGATTAGAAATGGATGCCCTGAATAGAAGCAAACGCTGCAGGCTGAAACCTCCATGTAGTGTTACAAATATCCATCCATTCAAGAGGTAGGATAAAAATCGAAATAAAAGGTGAAAAGAAACGCATGTCTTGCCTTTTATTTTGCAGTCATGTTAAATCCTGTCTAACCCATCGCTGCCATCCCTCAGAAAGGTTTCATTCGCATTTTAGAATAAAACAGGTTAGGTCCGTCCGCGTTTGTTTTGGAGTCCTTACGCCTCCTCTGTCACTGTTTGGCTTGTTTTAATCCAGGTTGGTAATACTTGGAGATTTCTTAAATGCACAAAAATGGATGCAATGAGAGAGGGATGAAGGGGGTAAAGAGAGGTGGGGGGCGGGGGCAGAAGAGGCGGGGCGACGGAAACGCGTAGAAGAATCAAACGGAGGATGCTTGGATGTTCATTGACAGCAGGCGTAAAGCAGCACGGGAAACACGGAGTGGAGCTAATGTGCAGCTGGAACATGTTAATGCTTTATTAGCATGTACATAATAGATTCAAACGACAATCTGGCCATAACACAGATTTGTATAGTAGCTATGTACAGTACATTGCCGGCCTATGTAACAATCAAGAAACATAAAAAAAAATGGCAGGAGTTGTCACTCAGGTATGAAAGGTTTGACACATATAGGCTACACATAACATAACATTTTACATTTACTCTTGTCAATCAATTATTTTTGAGCAATAGCATTTCATTAATATATATTTATATATAGTTTTTAATACTGCAAATTTCCAGGAACCGTTACTCACGCTGGCCTCAACCACGTTCAGGTAGTTGTGGCGATGGGATTTAAACGACAGCATTAAGAGGATAAAGGATATTACCTGACAAGGCCAATAAGCAAATTAGCACCAAGTAAAACAACAGGTAGCTTAAATGGTTTAAATCAAACACTGTGTCAGCTCATGACATTTAAATCAAACTTGGGAGAAAACCTTGTAAATAGGCTTTATGGAAATAATTACAGAGCACAACTTTGAAGTTTTTTTTAAGTGATTCCCAGCATTTGACTTGAGGAGTTTAAAAGAGAACATACCAGATAAAATCTTACTTTTAAAACTGAAAGCAAAATGGAGATGGTCATACAAAAACAGAAAGATTTGTGAACCTCATTGAAGGAAACAAAGTAACTGTGGAATTTTCTTTATTTCTCATTTGGACAAATTCACCTTCAGCTCATTTCTGTCCAAAATGAGGACAATCATTGTGGAAAATGAATGGATGTCAAAGGTGATTCTCTACTCATATCCATTAGTTGGGAGTCAAGTTTGCAACACACGATGATTGCTTTAAAATCAATGTTTCCACACATTTTTAAAGCCAACAATTTAAAATGAGTAAAATCTCACAACAGACCACCAAACAAAAATGTCACAAAAATGTGTAAATACTGAAATAATGATCTTGTCTAAATTTACTCACAAATTCACTTATGCAGTATAAAATCTGGGCCTGTTGAATTGAACGCAAAGCTCATATTTTCACAGAAAATCATGAGTTATATTCTGTTGCATGAATGGCAGCAGGTTGACACACAGGGTTTATTTACCATTTATTTACCTGTCACTGTATGCCACTGGTACAGACAGATGAAGAATATTTGAATATGATTTGCAATTCAAAAACAATCATTTTCAGACAAATTAAGTGAAGGTGGACAGCACCTATGATGATCTCTCAGCACCCTGGTTGGGAATCAGTTCTCTAAAGGAATTCAATTCAACTTGTCACATTTGAAGTGACCCAATCAAATACAATTTTAAAGGTGGAATGTGAATGTTTTGACTTGTAAAAACGTATCCAAGTGAAAGGGTTCTTGCATGATTCCCAAGCAAGAACAAAACCTGTCTGTGTGTGATGCAATCCAGATTGTTCTATTTATTTCTTCTCTTTTTCATTTTGTTATTTGACCACAGACACAACGTGCTTCTCTTTTTCAGACAACACAGGCACACTTCCAGGTTTGCTGTGCTTGCGTACATTCTTCTCCCTGAAAGAAAAAGACGAAAAAGATGGTGAGAAAAGCCTGCTGGTGAAAACGTACAGAAAGGGGAAGGAAAATTTGGGGGTGATCAAACAGGAGGCTAATTGATCAAACACTTAATTTACTGATATTATTGTAACAATAAAAACATCAACACAGTGATTACATAAAGTACATTATTCTTCACACAGATCTGATCTCAAAGGGAAAATGATGGTGGGGGAAAAAATAACAGTGTGCTACAGCTTCGTGGCATCAGGGTGAAATGGGACAATCAATCCCCCATCCAAACAGAGAACAAGAACATACTATATTGTGGGAGGGAAGCCCCATTTGAGGGATTTTCCATGAGGTGAGTGGGACAACAAAAGGCATCACCTGGCAGCAGTCCAAGTCAACATAACCCATGCACATGCACATCATGGCCATCCTGCAATCAGCAGTAGGAAACGGTAACGTAAATAAAAACTCACTTTCTGCGGCGAGCGTCCTTCATTGTCTTCAGCTCTTTAGCCTGGTAGTAGATGGCCTTTGGAAGATGGCGATGCTGAGCAATGCGTCTGATCTGCGGGAAGTGCTTGAACTTCTCTCTCAGCTTATGGCGGTAGTTGGTGGCCTCCCTCTCTCGGGGCGTGAGCTACAACACATCATGGGAAACCGTTAAGTTGGATTTGAAGCACAAAGATACTGGGTTTGGATCAAGGGAGTGCAACCATGACAGTAGGATGGCATACAAAGACAACTGAATGAGGTAAACTGGTAATACATTTTATCTTGGGAAAACTGTACAACAGTGGACATGTGCAGTGCATGACAAAAATGGCTACAAAGAGACTGCAAACTCTTAACATACAAACAAAATGTACTAAGAAAATTTGTATTTGAGCATTAAAAACAATGAAGCAATTCTGGAGCAACATGCCTTATCTTGATAAATCATATCATCCCGACTTGTGGCAGAAAATTTATGCATGAGAGTAGTGGACACCAAACAGCGACAAATATTACGACCAAGTCAATCAAATAAGATGTTAAGTTGTTTTAACTAAGGCTACCATCCATATGCTTTCATTCTTATTCAAAACTATGATATGTCTGAATTAAGCTTGTAAGAATTAAGTTTTATGAGATGGGAATCCTCTTTGACTCCACTAGTTCCTCTTTTAGCCAGTTAGAATCGCACTAGTGGTGATAATTTGGATATCAATAGTTTGGGATGTAAGAAAATCAAATTTAGTCAGGTGATGAACAACCATTTAGTAATAAATACTATAGCTATCGCGCAAGTTATTGGACATGCGGGCACAGGCAGTAGGTAGCAGAGATTAAAGAGAATAAGCAACCAACAATTTGGTCTCTGAGCAATAAGATCACAAGATTTTGAGCTGAAGCCTATACAGAAATCAGAAAGTATGTATCCGGTGAGAAATAAAGAGACATACGCAATAATTGGTATAAGATTGGTAAGAAATGAAACACTAAACAGAAATGTTAACACAGAATTTGCCTAATGAATGCAGATTAAACCAGCCGTAGGTCAAACTATGATCGATAATAGAAAACAACATTAGACAATGAAACAAAACACTGTTGTGGTCCCGGTATATCACATATTTTTTTCTACGTGTTATTTTGTTTAGAGTTAAAATCCTTGTTTAAAGACTTTTTTTTCCAAGTGCCGCAAAAGCCTAAGGTGTATTTCTATGTCGCGGATTTCACTTATTGCAGGGATGTGATTTGACCAAAGTGAAATTATCTGAAAATTTAGCCGGGGGTCTGGGGGCCGCCGGCACCCAGCTAGGTCCAGTGCAGTGCCCTGGTGGGGGGACAAGGGGGGGCTTCCCGGAGCTCATGGGTTTTCCGTGTTTTTAAGTACTTTCAATGCACTCACATGACAAAGAAATAGACAAAACAACAGCATAAATTTTCAATGTATATTGAACTATCCCATATAAAATGGCAGTTTTAGTCAACTCAAAATCAGTCACATTCAAAAACATTGGACTGCCTTTGCTTTTAAAAACTATCACTGAGAATATCATCATATCTAACTAATGTGATTACTAAGTTAACACATAAATAATGTTGAAGAGTTCAAATTTCATGAACAAATAATTGTATCATGGCCAAATGAAAAGTAACTCATATTAGAACATACCACAAATGTCTTTGTTATAGCAGAAGATGTTATCTGTCGGAGTCATGTGCATACACAATGAACTACAAAAAAAAAAAAACGGAAATTTAAAATGTTTATTTTTGGAGATAAAAAAAGCGGAATTCCGCGAATTAGCGGAAAAATCACATCCCTGGTCACTGTGTCAGTGCCAACCTTAAAGCGAGGCAAATGTAAAAACAAGACATATGCTCACGTGACACAAAGAGATTTGGAATGACTGTGTTAACAGGAACAACAAACAATTTATTGGAATCAGCCATCTTTGTTGTTTCCATTTGCCTCAAACGCCTTGAGGGCGGAACTGGGACACTCCAAGTGGGATAAATCCGACTTCAAACCCTCCTCAAATGCAACATAAGACTTGTGACATAATTTCGGAAGTGTCATTAGCAAAATATTGGCTGTTAGATGTGATAGAGTGGACATATTTTGGGCTGTAGAGACGGTATTGACCATTTGCACCAACGTCACGTGATCACGTGACTGCCCTTTGACAGACGGCAGAAGGAAATGATTGTTGAAAGCAAGTGGACGTGACCCGGAGCGACTTAGTGACTGCTATTTAACAAATTAAAAGTTATTATTGCCCATAGAGCCATGGAATCTATTACTTCAACCGAAGGTCACCTGTCAGTCGAAGTTGCACATTTAGTCAAGACTCATAGAGCGGTATTTACTTAAGTTGGAGATCGCTAGTTTGAAAACAGCCCCTTACTTTCTGTTGCCTTCTGTTTTTACCAAGTTAATCAAATCGCCGACTTTGCCGGAATTCACAGCGCACGACCTATATCATTATGTAGTCAATGTCGTCTGTTCTCCTTACATCGGGGCTGATTCAAAAGCTTGTCGCTGGCTTGGTCTCTGGGACGAGATGGTACGCTCACACTGGGGGACAATATACCTCGTAATGCAAAGGTAAAACTTGTTTACCATGCTAATTTACTTATTTTTACATAGTCCGTTATATATTGAAATGCTGTGATGATGTTATGTTACTATGTTTAATAGCATGGAACAATGACTATCGTAGTGGCAAACTATGTAGTAATTTCATGAATATGACTCTGGCTCCAGAGTGGAAAAACTCCAAGCACAAAGAGGAATCAAAATAGTCAAATGCACTTAATAGTTTTAAAGAAAGTAGATTTTAAAACTAAGCTGTTTGTTCGTGCAGTTGGAGTGGACGCTAACGATCTGGCTTGTTAATGTGATTTGAAACACGCAATTGGACACCTCTGTTACAATCTTTGTTAGAGTGTACGTTTACTAGTAAAATGTATGAACATGTATCTACTAATACGACATGTATCTACTAACATTATCTACTAACCTCGCAAAAAATGATCGCTGCAAATCCGTGAATACTTTGTGGGCTGCCAGTCCTTTCTCTTGATTGCTGCTATCAATCGACGTCTTTTGTCTTCATTAGTAAAGTATGCGATAAAATGCAACATTTGATTTACTCAGGGATGTGATTTGACCAAAGTGAAATTATCTGAAAATTTAGCCGGGGGTCTGGGGGCCGCTGGCACCCAGCTAGGTCCAGGGCAGTGCCCTGGTGGGGGGACACGGGGGGCAGAGCCCCCCGAAGCTCATGGGTTTTCCGTGTTTTTAAGTACTTTCAATGCACTCACATGACAAAGAAATAGACAAAACAACAGCATACATTTTCAATGTATATTTAACTATCCCATATAAAATGGCAGTTTTAGTCAACTCAAAATCAGTCACATTCAAAAACATTGGACTGCCTTTGCTTTTAAAAACTATCACTGAGAATATCATCATATCTAACTAATGTGATTACTAAGTTAACACATAAATAATGTTGAAGAGTTCAAATTTCATGAACAAATAATTGTATCATGGCCAAATGAAAAGTAACTCATATTAGAACATACCACAAATGTCTTTGTTATAGCAGAAGATGTTATCTGTCGGAGTCATGTGCATACACAATGAACTACAAAAAAAAAAAAAAAAAAAAACTTTTTTTGGGGGGGGGGGGGATAAAAAAAGCGGAATTCCGCGAATTAGCGGAAAAATCACATCCCTGTTATTGTGGATAAAGGGGATTAGTTAAATATTATTTGGCTTGAATTATGAAGAAATCAGAGGTTGACCGGCGCACTGGGTTGCAATTAGGGGTGTTCTGATCAGGGCAAAATGCTAATTTTGATTTAATTTGAACAATAACAGGACATTATTTCAAATTGACAGTGCAGAATACGCACAAACATTTCATTTAATACTTTGGTCTGTAATGTGCAGTTTTAAGAAAAGGGGGAGGTGATGCTACACTGCACACAGACTTTTCTCTATAGTTGGCTGCAATGTACTAGTAAAATTATCGTTTTTTTGTGAACGGCAATGAAAGGCATATGCTTAAGCCGTATTTTATTGCAAAAATCGTTAGATCTCGATCGGTGGCCGATCGATTGGAGCCCCACTAGTTGCAGTCATTTGTACTCCCACATAATGGAATATCATTAGGCCCCTTGGCATGTCTTCATTTTTCGTGGTCCTAACCATTCAAAGATTATTAGTGGATTTATCATTATCATATCAACCAAAAGAAATTCATTTTACACAATTTAAAAAATGACAACATTTGTTGTAGAGCATAATAGCATAGCATAGAATCCATTGTTAAAGTTTTCAAACAAAAAAGTGAAATGCAGCAACTAAAAGAGAAGTCATCTGTGATGCCTTGATTCAGCATTTCCGTATTTCTTGATAATGAAAGACACCCTCAGTCCAGCTTGATTGTTAATGCTTCATTATGTTGCGAGCGGTGCGCTTTAAGTGATTGGCCGATTTAAACTGCTGATAGGAGCAGGCCCCGTCTGATCTCTTTAAGTGCAATTCTCGCGAATAAATCTTCTCTTACACAGCGACGGTAAAACAACTACCAAGTGAGCCAATTTTCCAAACGGAAGCGGTATTAAGCGAATAAGCAGAAGTGGCTGATTTGAAATGAAAGATGGCTGCTGGAAATGGCGATAGGACACCATTGATCATTATTTTAAAGCCTTAACTGAATTTGGAACATTTGAACACTTTAACGACTGTTAAAGGAGTTTTATTCGAAAATTGAGCACAACAAAACTATAAGGAAACTTTGTCCATGATAACAGACTGCACTGTCTGACTAGGTGAATGTGTTGAAGTTGAATCATTCTTTAGTATTTTGTCAAACAAATGCACGAGTGAGTGCATTTCTTTTGGGTATACTCCTGCTCGTACATTTCACTTAATGAGAGTGATCCTGCCCTAAATCTGAATGTTTGGCATCTACTGACAAAGACAAGGTGGGTGGTGTGCTGTCAAAAGCAACCATCTAATGAGTCAGGAAATGAATCAGAGGGTTGTGGCACATGTCTGACATTTAAGGAAGATTGAATTGCTTAGTAGAGAAGTATGTAGTGTACTTTGAGGAGTTGTTCCAACTTAAAGCAAAAAAAAACAACTGGTTTTAATAGTAATGTTCTCATTGTTACAGTAGAAAAAGGATAAAACGTGGTACTTACCACTCCCAATTTCTCAGACGCGGTCGCTTTCCACAGACGAATATTCATTTCATCTGACCCACTCAAAAGGTAACGGTTATCGGCCGACCACTTAATGCAGATGACATGCTGCATGCGTTTGGTGTGGTAGACCTCCCTGGTTGGAGTAGGACAAATAAAGCAGTCACACAACATGCATACACTTTTCATCAAATAAGCTGTTCACAGTTTGATCTCAACATGTATTTGATCAATTATTCCTTTCAATGGTACTGACCTACTATGGCCAGCATCTTTGTGGAAGATGCGGATGGTCTTGTCAAAACTGGCAGACACAAACTCTCTGCCAGTGGGGGAATAGTCAACATCGAGCACTGCAGACACGTGATCTGCGTGTACCGTGACCGGCGTGTTCAGGCATCTCATGTCATATGTGTAAAGACTGTAGAGAAGGGACACAGGAACATAATATTATTGGAAGAAGAATCTTCCAAATCTACATTGAGAATTGTCTGACGGTCTCGTCCGTTCACTCACTTATAGTCTTCATTACATGCTGTGAAGAAATAGGCCTCCATTGGATTCCAGCACAATGTGTTGCTCCTCATCGTCATGATAACCTAAAGACAGAAAAAATATATTTGTAACATATTCTTGTATAGGGTGAAAAAAAAAAGGTTAAAACTGCAGCAAAGGAGTGGCTTCACTATACTTTTTTCAGTGGAGCTGCTTCTCTCATGTCATACAGTACGATGCTTCTGTCTGAGGCGCAGCTTGCAAGAAGTTCCGTCTGACAAAACAATCATACATGGTCAACACAACACTATGAATACAATTTCAAAATTTGAGATGTGTTTTTCCCCCCCAATATGTTTCAAGTAACAAATCAAAACATTTTCACACTTGGATGTATAGAACAGGCATATATCCTTGTCCTGAAAACCAAAAGTCCCAAATGAGTACCAGCAGCGAGGGGATTGATAGTCAGAAAGGCCAGCCAGCCCTTGCACATACAATACCTGCCCGTACCTGGAGGAATTTTTTGAAATGGTTGGATGCCAAAACAACTCCTTTCGAATACGCTTTTAACTCTGCATACCCAAGTACCATGAGCTAATTGTTTTCAAAAATTTTCCATATAATTTTTTAAAAAGCATATTGAAGTAAAATAAGAGTTTATGATCAAGGGGGTGGAAAAACGTATGTGAGACTTGATATTTGATTTTAGCTGGTTTAACAAAATGATAGCTCTTATTATGAGAATGAGAAACTGTTGTACAGACCTAGTAATGTACTAGCGCTAACTAATAGTAAATTTTCTCTTTGCTATGGCTGGTTCACAAGACATGCCATTTTGTCGGTTTATTGGCTAGTAATTGAAAATTCCATAAATGACGTCACAAGTCAAAATGGCGGTCTGATGCTACGTGGGAAGTTGGATCTATCCCACTTAGAGTGTCCCAGTTCTGCTCTCAAAGCATTTGAGGCAAATGTAAACAATAAAGATGGCTAATTCCGATAAATTGTTTGTTATGGTTAACGCAGTCATTCCAAATCATGTTGTGTCACGTGAACATATGTCTTGTATTTACACTTGCCTCGAACACTGAGGGCGGAACTGACACAATGGAAAAATCTGTTTTCCCATTTTCCTCGAATGCAGATTTTTCTTCGGTGAAGCAACGCTCTCTGCTCATTGAAAAGCATTGAACTTTGGATCGTTGTAATTGGATTTTGTGAGGATTCTTTTTATTTGAAAATGTGGCAAAATGTCGTTTGACTACTATAACAATATGCCTGTTTTTTATGCTAGTTACAGGCAAAAGCAATATGATACGCCGTGGAAATGAAACATTACATCGTGGAAATAGCAGAAATGCCTGATTGTTTGGAATTGTCAATAGACTGTGATTCAACAATACTTGGGGAAATAGTCATCATGCCTGGAGTTTTCTTTTACTAAGTTTTGAAACCATTACTTTTACACTTGAGTGTATGAGGCATTACAATACATCAAGACAAAGTACGTGCAGACCGGACACTGCTTGACCATTCAGATTGAGCTGTTTACATGATGCTCATTTAGTTTGGCAATTTTGTTTGGTTATACCATTCCTGTGAATCCAAATGAAATGCCATTCGAATGCAGCCCGTTTGTCAGTTCAAAGGGTATGAATCCTTAATACTGCTTTCCGAACGGTCCAACTTCCATGACAAGCATGTATGCACCCAATAACGTAACATTTTTTCTCTCTCGTGACAGAATGAGGACAATCCTGATGTGCTACATGATGCATAGGCTCACCTCCACTGGGTTAAAATGGACCGAGCTGAAGCTGTCCACACCCCAGGTGAAAGAACGGATGGGTGTGCTCCTCTGTTCATCCCAGATGTCCACCTGCTGGCCGCATGTTGCAAACACACCTTCTTTCTGATGATGAGCAAGCCCTGTGAAGACAGTCTGCAATGGACAAGCACCTATTTTTACCAAGATCATTTTACTGAACTTCATGCATATGTAAACACAATTGAGTGTGGAATTATCCATTATTAAAGAATAACACAAGAGGTACCTTGCCCAGAATTGTATTAATTGGCTCCACTGGCTCACCATAACCCGGGGCTTCCATTTTCCATTTTTTGATTGATTTGTCATCCCCAACCTGTTAAAGATCATTTCTGTTAGAAATGAAATTCAAAAACTGCAGGGCGCAAGAATTTAACAGCCCATATTTGGCATGATGAAAGTAGTAGTCACAGTGAAGAACGAAGTTCCACAGAAGCGAACAGCCATTCCACGGACAAATCCTTCATGGGCTTGAAACGTGCGGAGGCATTCACGACTGGAAAGATTCCACACTTTAACCTAAGGATGGAATTAAAAAGCCTTTTGTTGTCACACAGCTGTGCATATAACACAAATATCTGGAAAATAATAAATATTTATTCAATGAGTAGTTACCTCCCCATCACAAGAGCCAGACAACAATGTTGAGAGGCTCTTGGTATGCTTGGCCATACAGTTCACACCATCTCTGTGTCCATCCAATGAAGCCAGGAACGGCTTTGCAAACACCCTATCCAGCTTCGTGGCATTAAGGGCCCGGGTGTATTCTCTGCACACTTCAAATGGATGAAGTGTGGGGTCATAGTTTCTGGGAACTGACAGCAACAACACACGTCATACGTCAAATCTATTCACCCTATATTGCCCAATACATATATAGTATACCTGTGGGACCAGAAAAATAACCTCAAACAAATTGCACTAAAGGTTTAAAACAAATTTAATATTATTAACTTTTTGTTGAAACGATTTTGTTCATGTACTTTTTAATACTACGGTGCACAAATCACTCATCTTATTAAAAATAAAAAAAACACTCAGGTCACTAAATGAATTAATGAAAATGAAATGTTTGTGTTTTGTTACGTCAAAACACCGAGATGTGATTTGTCTCCGTATAAAAACTGGACTTAAGAAAACTTAAGAAAAGCAGTCTGCTTATAAAAACTGGCTAGTAGCAGCTAGGCTAGCCAGGTTCACTTCACTTACCACGCTGAATATCTAGTTTGGTCTCCCGTACGTAGTCGTCCGGGTTCCTCGAGAGGACTTTTACTTTCATCTTAATGCAAAAAGAATAATATCAAAATGCACTTGCACTTGGTTAAGAAATGAACAATATAAACAATCACTACAACAGGAGCCCATGCGTCGATTAGGAAGCATCCATTTACGGAAACTGCGGTGTACAGTGGGACGCACCCCCGCCCTCTCCTCGCCGGGGTTACGTCAGAGAGGGAGTGGAATACGACATATCCGGTGAGTAAAGTGAACGCACTTTCTCCACAACCTTGTATTCCTCTGTTTCTGTTATCTGCTTAGTATGCTAGTACATGACACACTGGAAAGGTTTAGCCATTGGAAGAGAGGTATAAGAAATATGGGTAATATGTAACGACACCTTGGTAATGAAAACCTTGCGTCAGGTTCCAGAATTCAGAGCAAAATTTCACCGTGTTTTTTTTTTTTTTTCAAATTAAACGATTGTAGGCCTCTGACTAACACACGATGTTTTGCCAGATTTTATTTTAAAAAACAACAACAACATTAATTTAAAGATAGAGTAAATATATATATATTAACAACCTTGGTTAGATAGTAAATACAGTACAGTAGTTGTATTTATTCTTACACAATTTTTAAATTGAAATTCAAAATCGGATATACGTACACTATTCACTACACTAATTTGAACCGCAAGGTCGAACAGCAGCGGCTGCTTGACATTTGGTTGGGTAATGTCAGTCCTTGTTGACGCCACATGTCAGAAACGTGGGTAACTAGTTAACATGGGTTCACAATGAGACATTTCAAAGATGTTACATCGTGACGACATTATGGCTAAGATTATGACTTGCCTGATAAACTCACTGAAGATTAGTGATCACGTGCTGTAAACACAGTTAGCTTTAGAGAGCTACAGCTAAAGTTGGTAAACATGAGCACCGGCCCAGATCACAGTACCGTCGGCGTTAGTGATGGCAAAACGGGATCTGCTGTGTCACTCGCCGGACATGTGCAGCAGGTTTTTAAACATGTAAAGGTGGAAAACCTGGTGGCAGGATTAAGTGGAGGAGTTGTGTCAACGCTGGTGCTTCATCCTCTTGATCTGGTCAAAATCAGGTTTGCAGGTGAGCCAGACACAGCATTTGCTATATCAACCATACTCATCCTGTTGGACGCTGTCGATATTTTGTAATGCTGCATGTTTTATCAGACGTAGGGAACGGGCTCTTTGCACAGCTCGACTACTTCCTGAATTTAATACCACTCCTTTGTTTCCTGTCTTTCATGAGTGGACAATCTGATTATTCCAGGTGTGTCTGACCACTGTCGTCGTGGTTACTGAGGTCAGGCACACTTGGATTAATCAGATTGTTCAATCACGAAAGACAGGAAATGGAGTGGTATTGAGTTCAGGAAGTAGTGGATTTGTGCAAAGAGCCCACTCCAGCCCTCGAGAGCCGCTGTCCTGCCTGTTTTTGATGTTCCCTCCTCCAACACCCCCGATTAAAATGATCAGATAATGATCATGATGTAGACATATTTAACAGGCAGTATCGCGGTTCGTGAAAATTGGAGTTCCTACCTCTGTTCTAGATGTTTCCCTCTTCCAACACCCCTGATTCAGATGATCAAGATTGTAATCAGGTTACTATAGAGCAGGGGTGGGCAAACTCGGTCCTCTAGGGCCGGAGCCCTGCAGGTTTTGGAGGTTTCCCTCTTCCAACACAAGCTGATTCCAACCAACAGGATCGTTATCAGGATTATGCAGAGCTTGCTTATCATATACAGTACCAGCTGAGTTGGAGAATGGAAACATCCAAAACCTGGAATCGTTACACAGTCATTCTATTAATGTGCACCATTGGTTCTACAGTGAAATGTGTTACTAGTGAGGACAAAGAACAAATGAATTCATGGACCTGAAGATAGATTTCATTCAAAAGAGAAAAAACATCATTAAATAAATCATTAGCTTTAAGTAAAGGCACGTTATCATTAATGTATTCAAGGTAGAACACTTAAACCGCTGTGTTAAAAATGCTTTAGTGATTATCAGTATAAAACATTCTACCCCCCCCCCCCCAAAAAAAAAAACAACAACAACAACTTGAGTGTTGTTATGGTTTTCCATGATAGACCATGTGTTACTTGCAAAGACTAAGCACACTTGAATGTATGTTTCCTACAGTGAGTGATGGTTTGGAATTGAGGCCCAAATATAATGGCATACTGCATTGTATGAAGAGTGTGTGGCACCAGGAGGGACTGAGGGGACTCTATCAAGGAGTAACCCCCAATGTGTGGGGTGCTGGAGCCTCTTGGGGTCTCTACTTTTTCTTGTAAGTCTGTTGTTTATTTATGTACAGTATTCTTCAACGTTCCTTTTGTATCATGACACACTGCTTCATCCACAGCTACAATGCAATCAAAGCTTACATAAAGGAAGGCCGCCAGACAGAACTGAGTGCGACGGAACACCTGGTGTCTGCTGCCGAAGCAGGTTAGTTGAACTATACTATATGTGACGTGGCACACTGGTATTGACGTGCTGGAAAATATGCCAATGTTTCACAATGTCATCTTTTCCCCTCTCTCTCCAGGCATTCTAACGCTCACCATAACAAACCCCATTTGGGTGACCAAGACCAGGCTGGTACTGCAGTACAGTTCTGACCCAAACAGTAAACAGTACAAAGGGATGTTGGATGCCCTTTTCAAGATCTATCGTATGGAGGGTGTGCCAGGCCTCTACAAGGTCAGTCTACACCAGGCATTTTTCTTGTAGCCAGTACTACATACGGTAATCCCAGAAAGGGTGTGACTATAACTACATTTGACTGGTATTGTCCATAACCACCACTAGAGGGCAATATTATACTTTTGTGATGCCCTTTTTTGTTGCACTATAGACCACCAACTATTTATTTCCACTTTTAGTCATTTATTTATTTATTTTTAATTTTGGCAGTTTTGGTCCATCTTGCCAGGACGAAATGTTATTCAAATAAGGGGGTGGTCCTAAGCGTGTCTTGGGTTGGAAGTCTGGCCGGCTTGAATGGAGAGCTCGAGCAATGGACGACTCTCTGGTCCACTGTCACCTCGACTTGTTGTCGAGCAACTCAAGTCGCAAGTTGTGGTGACAGTGGACAAGATAGTTGTCCCTTGAAAGGCAGTTTGCAAAAAAAAAAAAATGAAAGGCAGTTTGCAACGACTGAGTCCAACCCAAGACACGCTTAGGACCGCCCTCTCATTTGAATAACATTTCATCCTGACAGTATAGACCAAAACTGCCAACATTACAATAAAATAAATGACAAAATAAATAAATGACTAAACGTGAAAATAAAAACTAATATAAAAAATACAATTCAAAAATTATATATATATATATATATATATATATATATATATATATATATATATATATATATATATATTAGGGGTGTGAATTGCCTAGTACCTGGCGATTCGTATCACGATTCATAGGTCACGATTCGATTCGATACCGAATTAATCCCGAAAAAAATCTATACATTTATTATTGCGATTTTCTTTTTTTTTTACAAAAAATTTGAAAATACTAATCAGTAAACGTGTACACTGTAAGATTTGTATGAAAATGTATTTATTTATCTGAAAATTCAGTCTTATAACTGAGCCACTGCATTTAACAAACAGGTTGGAGTCTGTTTCATGTCTGAACAGCACTGAAATAAAAACACCCCCAATTTTTTTTTTTTTGGGGGGGGGGTAATTTTTGTATTATATTTTTTATATCCGTTTTTATTTTAATTTTTAGTCATTTATTTATTTATTGTGTCATGTATTTATTTTGAATTTGGGCAGTTTTTGGGCCTCAATAAATAATGATCAGTTTTGAGTACTGTATACAAAATGAGGCTTTAACATTGTGAAAAATTAGGAGGGTCACATTCAAAATTTAATAATTACTGTGGAATATAATAAGTGTTGTGTGCAGTGAATCCATTTTCTTAAAAAAATGTATAATGTATTTAGAAGCAAATCTATGCTTTTACTTAACTTATATGTTGTGTAGTTTGCAGTGGTGTAGAACTGTACTAGATCATACACAGAGTTGTTGTATATCTTGAGTCCCATATCTATCTTAAATAAGTCAATTAAAATATTAGATGTGCAATTGGTCATAATCTTGTGTTGTCAACGGGCATATTCAGTGTTTCATCCACGACTGCACTTAGCTAATCACTAAAAAATCAATTTATCACAATATGAAAGCAATGGCAAATATTGTATGTTGTGTTTTGCTGTCGGATGATGTTTGAGAAATTCAATCAAATTACTTACAAAATATAATCTTAAAGGGTTACGTTCCTGGTCTCTTTGGAACATCTCATGGTGCGCTGCAGTTTATGGCCTACGAGGAGCTCAAGAGAGACTACAATAAATACAAGAAAGTTCCTTCCGATGCAAAGCTGGTGAGTCATTGAACCTCACGACAGCCTCTTCTGAGTTTACTAGCACTCAAACCTTTCAGCTGAACCCGAGGCAGACCACAGTTGATGTACTTCGAATGTTGTATGACTCACTGCTGTACCTGCGACTTTTCTCCGCACATTCACCAGAATGCTCTGGAATACATCGCAATGGCGGCACTGTCCAAAATATTTGCTGTGGCGACGACATACCCGTATCAGGTGGTGCGAGCTCGACTGCAAGACCAGCACAACAGATATGGTGGTGTTGTCGATGTCATCAGAAGGACTTGGCGGTACGATAATGGTGTACCAGTGATGCTTTTCTACAAGTCTGACCTAGTGCTGCAGATTATATTTATTTTTACATATATATATATATTTATTTATTTATTTATTGTGTGCGTGTCTGTGTGTGTAATCGTCACTGCCTTCTCTCCAGGAATGAAGGCGCCACTGGCTTCTACAAAGGCATCATCCCCAACCTGATTCGTGTCACTCCAGCATGCTGTATTACATTTGTAGTTTATGAAAATGTCTCACGCTTTCTCCTTGGCATAAGTTAGCAAGGTCCAGTAGTGAAAAGGAAATGGACACATTCATACTGAAGTGCCAAACACAACAGGAGAGACTCAATGGCCAGTCAGAATATCTGGATTACGAACCTCATTACATGTACGGAGTGTTACACTCACCTCTTCATTGATTTTTGGCCAGTGCTGCTTGTTTGTGCTTACACCCTTAAGGATGTAATACTGATCTAAGGATCTTGTTTTGACACAGATGAACGTCTCCAAAGGTTTTTTGTGAAATTAAAAATGTCACAGCTAAGTTTGTTTTTTGTATATTTTGTCTGAAGAATGAATAAGGTGCTGAAGATAAACAAATAGAACAAGGGTGACATAAAGTTGTCAGTTTTTAATTCACGTAATGTAAAAATATATAAACTTTTTCTAACACATATATTATTTATATAGCGTTTACTGGCCATTTTTGTTCTTGCTATAAATTTATAACTGCACACTTGCCTAAATTATGTCATTAATTCATAGGCATATTAGATTTTTTTTTTAAACAGTCAATCGTTCATTAGTGTTGCTTTGAAGAGAAAAAAAATGCACCTTCAAAATGGAAGTTTTTCTCCTGTGATTTAATTTTTTAATTTATTTTTTAATCTGTTATTGTTGTTTTTTTTGGAGCAACATTTTCAATTCAGTTTGCCTTGCTTTGTATTTTATATGGTTACATTTTGAAATACTGTAAATGTAGCATCTAGTTCAGGAGTTAAAAGTTCTCCGTCGTGGGGACGGATTTCCGTCATTATGAAAATGAGACGGGTGCACCCCATAAACAAGTCCCCATGGGGACTGCACCTTTTTTTAAAGATCCCATCACTAAACTGACATTGCTTTCACGCATTGTATTTATTAATAGAACCTTTAAAAATCTTGAAAGCGTATTGAATTTTAATATATGGGTGAGGTCTTAAATTTCATGCTGTGTGTACCTTCTCCATGGAGAAGCAGCAAGCCATATTAGGAGAATTTGGCCTAACTGTCTGTCCCCAGAGTGCAGGGTGGCATTGCGGACGGTACATGTCGAGAGTCCAGTCCTCCACACACTATGCGGCCAATTTGAATTTAGGAGGGGAAAGACGATGTTTTAATCGCTATTCACTGTTTGCAGTTTACTCTCTGAAGAAAAGGTAAAAGTTTGAACTGTCAGCATGCTGGGCGTACTGCTACGGATGAGTTAATTGCTAACCCGCTACATGCTAACGTGAGTCAAGAGATCCACCTTCTTTACATATTACACACCGATGTACTATTTAAACACCATATTAACAATAAAAATGTAAAAACTAGCTACTAGGATAAAAGTTCATTTTGAGGTTCATGTAACGTATCGTCATCATCATCGTAGCGTAATTAGGTCATAATTACCGCGCGTGCGTGCGCGCGCTTGCGTCTATGTGAGAGATGAAGGCAAGGTTATTTGGGTGTGAATCTGTAAATGTTGCCTTCATAAGCGTTACTTGTCCGCTTTTTCCCCATTTCACACGTTATGATGGCAACAACTGTTATCGAGAAAGCAAATCTACTTTCTTCTTGGGCTGAATAAATAATCTATGCAGTATGTATCTGAGGTGAACAGCTCACCACCCATCCGCGCCTATCTATCTATCTATCTATCTATCTATCTATCTATCTATCTATCTAAATAGGTGTCAATACACATGGATTTTCGTTATTCGCTGTCCTGGCGGTCTCTACCCCTGCAAATAGTTGGGGTCCACTGTTACTGTCCAAGTTACATTATTTTAATGGTGATTGGGTACGTTTAAAAACTAAAAAAAATTTAAACGAGAAACTGTATCAGAAGAATACAATTTAAAAGTAAGCCTCCCAACACTGCTTATATAGCATAACATGACCATGTATAGATAGATATTTTATTATACATAGATACTGTTGTTTAAGTCTGCTTGATTTTTATCTCTCAAAAAGCATCAAACTGATGTTTTTAAGTATGTATTATGTTTTTTAATTACCCTCCTAGAGCGGTCGTGTACTTGTCACATTTTTCATCCCTGATTAATGCCTAAATGTTATTATTTAAAAAGAATCAGTGTGTGCCCTACTGCCCCGCAAAATTTGCGTTAATTGACAGCAGTCAATTTAAACATAAAAAAAATTCAGTCAAATTAAATGTTTTTGCTTTAACCCTTGACCTAGTTTAACCCATGTGTATGTGCATATCATATACTATATTAGCTAGAGCCTTAGTTTTCCCCAGTCGGTTTTGTACATTTCTCATATCACAATTGAAATTTGCAAAACAGTAAGTTTACTGCTCACAACAATTTGTGGAAATGTCATTTTCTTTCTCAAAATCCTTAGTACATCGCTAAAGTAAATATATGTCATTGACCATAACAGTGCCATTAGAATGACAAGTCTTTGTGTCCTTGTGTACTAATAACAGCACACAATAGCAGTCAATTAAAAGTTGTGTTGTCAATTAACACAATGTACTCTAAGTGGGATGTAAACTGGTTATGCTTAGATGACAAATCCAGCATTCTAAATTGAAAGTTACACATTTGTGTAAGATTTCACTTTTGCTGTTTGCAATGTAATTTGTTGACAAACCAATTCATTGTGATACAGAAAATAAAAGATAGCACTACATAGCACAAATTGGGCCACAAGTTGTCATCCACATCACATTTAAATGGATACTTGACTGATGACATCACCTCTGCTGAGGAAGTAAGTAACGACCGATTATGGCTCACTTTGCTCACCAAACCCAGAAAACAGGTGAGCCATGATTGGTCGTTACCTACTTCCTCAGCACAGGTTATGTCATCTTCAGTCGACAGCATGTGGAAAAAATTGTTTTTAAATGTATTAATTGTACAAGAGAAATAAGGAAGTTATCAAATTCATTCTGGACAAAATATTAACTTTTTCCTGCCGAAAATGGCTCAATGAGTTAAGTATCCCTTTAACTTCACTTGCTATGCTCTATTTTAGAAAACTGGTTGATCTAATGCTTCACACGTCTCCCTTCTTTAGAAAACGCCAAGATTCGCCTGGCGAAAAGAAATCTAATTTGAAATAGATAGAAATATGCTTGACATTATAAGAATTTGTTTAACCATTAAGACTCATATGATATATTAGAACATTTTGATCAACATGCAAACAGATCCGTTCAAAATCATTTGCATGGATGCGCCGAAGCGTTCGCAACATGTTCAAATAAATGTGAAATTGCTTTTTTTCATGTGCACAACTGACACCATGTGAAGTTTGAAGTAGTTTTGACCATTTCAATTCTGATCTGAGAAATGTACCAAAGCAATTGAGGAAAAAGTGTAAAATGTTGACACTATGGTGGTATAGTTAGTCTGCCTCAGCTCATGTTCTTGGTTCAAATCTTGGCTTGGGTTAGCTACCACGTCTCATCTCATTGACATTCTAATGCAGGGAGAGTTTTGTGAAATAATGCACAAATGTGTATGCAAATGCAGCTGCTTAACTTAAGGCAGAACCATATTTGATAGCATGCCTGCTCAATTTTAGAAACCTTAAAAATACTGTATTTATTTGTTTATTAACAGTGAAAATGCATTTAAAAAAAAGTCAAGAGTACAAGTTTACATACTGGCAATTGCTGCCGACAGCACCAGCGAGCAGAAGAAAGTACAATACAGTTTTGTTTTTCCTAGTCATGTGAATGACCTGTCAAATAGTGAATTGTGTCAACAAAACATTAAAGTTCCCATCAGTGTTTTACGGCCTCAGCAAACCTGCTCATTTTGGAAGACCAGATAACATACTCTTAGACTGCCAGGGCTGACCCCATTCCTCTTACGTAACCGTTTTTATTTAGGAAGCTCTTCGATGATAATCCTGGAAACTGAATTCCACCCCGTGGATGCATCACCGCGGGGATAGTCAGCGCAGGTCCCCACCCATACAGCCACGTCCACCAACCCTGCTTTGACACCCTCACACAGTCCTTCCACTGGCACAGAAAAAGAACAGAGACAAAGACAGGACACATAAATTGCAGGGAACACCCAAAATGCATGGCCACAAAACTAGTTTATTATGATGTGACCTCTCTCAATGTTTACTTCCCAAGCGCCACAGAACTTAATGGCACCACATGAAATTTGTTTTTGCCTTATAATTTTACCGAATTTAGTTGAGTGTGACACAGTGGCAGCTGGTGAAGTTTTCACTTATATATTTTTAAAATATATTTATTTAAAATATATGTTTAACATGCCACTCGTTAGCTTTTTATTAATAGAATTAGTTTTAGCAGTCGAAAAGTTATACTGACTGTCATTTGCATAATCATTTGGTAGACCGTTGAAGCCTGGTTGAGAGCCCTATCCAATGTGGGCCACATTAGATGTGGCGGCCATATTGGATGGGGCAAGTACCCACCAAAGACAGAAGCCACTCAGATCAGCTTTAACTAGTAACGCTGTTTAAACATCATTGGCTGGGGCGGTGACATAAGCAAATAAATTTTACTCATTAATAACATACTATTTATCCTGCTTGTCTAGAAAACTTAAATTTAGAAGAATTTTTATAATATTTCATATTCTTAATTTAATTTTTGTCTCTTTCAAGGCGGCCTGACAAGCTGCCACTGATTATCCAGGTAGCTTTCTTTAAGCATAAGGATTAGAAATCGCAATCCCAACCGCTGTAACTTTTTATAAACTGCTATATATAAAACTAGCGTACATCACGATGATAATAGAGACCTTACTATTATCATCTTGCCATTTGCAAACTGCTACTTGTCAATATTTGCACTCCAGAGAAAAGCGTACTGTACTGCATCTCCAAACTATAGAATTCATTGGTGTTTAAGAGTCACTCACTGATAGCATAGCTGTTTACTGGTGTAATATAAAAAGATGTGAATGAGTGTGTAATAGTGGTGTCCCTCAAACACCCTTAGAACAGAGATTGTGAGCTATATCCTCACAGCTGCCTCAATTTCTTCTTTTCCTGCTTTACTCCCGCATTCTCGACCCATTTAGCCCCACTTTGACATCATGGTCATTACCAGCCATTAGCGCACTGATGTTTATTATTAGATATTAGATTATGTTTAGATGTGGGGTGTCAAACCTAGTCTGTTAATTTTGAGTTAATTTGAAGTTACTCTAATGACACTTTTTTTTTTACGCGCGATTAATGACCGCCCCTTACTTGGAAAGCCTGTACTGGGGGAATTCCAATCGCAACGCAGCAGGCACATCCACGTCAAAATGTATTAGTAATAAATGTAATAATAATAATGCATATATTTGTGGAGACTGCGGTCAAGTTGTATTTTACAATTTCAGAAATTTAATTCAAAATTCAGAAGTTGCTTCATGTTAAATATTAGATAGCTCTTAATATGAAAAGAAAAATTCACTAAGCTGTCACCAACGTCTTACAAATGCAATTATGCCATCTAGTGGCAGAAAAATGACCAACACAAATCAATATCATACTAGATTTTTACAGTACAGTACATCTACATCTTTAACTCAATTGTATGAATTATTATCAATGACTAAAAGATGCAGCCATATTTCTATTAGTTTAACATTTTTCCCCACTTTTAAGTTAACAAGAGTAGGCCTATGAAACTTGAAAAAAAAAGTACATTTAGAACAGATGTAAAATTTGCGATTAATCGTGAGTTAACTATTGAACTCATGCGATTAATTACGATTTAAACATTTTAATCGCCTGACACCTCTAGTTTATATGTAAATGGACAGAGTGCATTATTCCACCAACAAAAGCCATGCCAACGTGGAATTTTTTTGACTACAATGCTCATACAGTTTTTTGTTTTTTTTTAAAGGATGAATATTGGAATGGAGCACTACCACCCCACAGGTTAGATGGCACAAATAGACAGTAATAAAGTGCAATACTGTAGTTGTCCTCTACATAGTTCAAAATTAAAATTTAAAATGTAACCATACCTGAGGATGTTCTGTGAATATTGATGGTTGAATTGAGCTCTGGACTGCCTTGGTCTAAGTATATGATGGACTCTATGGGCAGTGGCGCCGTGCACTCTGCTCCATTGAAGGTGAAGTACCACCTTTGGCAACATGCGTTCTTGCACTTGAGTCTGAGGGAGCCACTGAAGAGGACTCTGAGGGCGCTGTCTGAGCGCAGCTTGGTAAACGTACAGTCCTACAAGACACAGAGCAGGAGAATGGCACATTTGAGGTCACTATTTACTATAGGGATCAATTAATCACATTCACATTGACAACACGATGCACATTACTAGAAGGCAATTTTCAAATTGCAAAGGCAATTTGAACTTACAGCAATTTTTCCAAGGTCGATCCCATAATTCAAGGAGTTCCAGGCACACTGCTTGTAGTTGGGCCTCCAAGGTTCCTCAAAGATCTCATTGACACATTCACCCTTCTCCCCTTTGAGTCCGTCACGTCCAGGGATGCCCGGCGTTCCCGGGATGCCGTTGGCCCCAGGGTTACCGTCTCTGCCGGGAGTTCCTCCTGGACCCTGCATGCAGCTGCCATACTACAGGAACAAGCAAGTCGGGGTCAATGTGGATATTGAGAACTAAATCATTATGTAACTTCCTGCTTCCTGAGCGTGAGAGCTAAATTGCATGTGATGTGGACACCTGAACTTAGCCAGCTGTTTTGTCATTAGGAAGCTATAATATTTAAAAGTCATGGAAACAAACAACTACTGGGAGTAAGATGCAATGCTAAATGAATAACATAATACTATGTTGTCAATAAGATTTGAAAGGCAGATAATATTTTTTTTTCTGTTGTATTCATGGTCCTGCTGCCATATTTAAATAAATGCCACATCTTACTCAATTTGACTCAACTATATACGCAGGCCTGCTAAAAACAGACCTATTCAAAATGATGGCTCTGCATGACTCTGCACAAGTTCCCTTTGTCCTGAATATTACAGAGTGTCAATCATACAATACATTTACAATATACTGCATAGTCAGTTTTTTCCCTTTTTAGCTGAAGCTGAACATGACCAAAAGGCATTAAGTTGAGAAATGGCAGGCCATGACAATAAAGAGCTTTTTACTACCCATTCAACATCATCTCTCAGTTTGAATCCCTGGGGTGGAGTCTAAAACTGTACTTCAGAAGATGAGCATCTGGAAAAATGCCTTCATGTAAAGGGATTTGTGGTGTTCTAATGTCTGCTGGGGAAACAGATGGCCAAGGGTCTGTTTTAGTCATGAGTGGCTTAGCTGGATTGATCTGCTGATGTGACATCAGTTCTGATGGAAACTGAGCAGCCTGTGGTCAAAAACAGCAGACTATGCATTGCTGGAACATATACCTGAAATTTGGACCCACCATTTGATTAAGTATGGGCTGTTTAAAATATTACGGGGGTCGTTTCATTTAGAAGAAAATTAAGAAAACATATCAGAGTTGCAGTTTCGGTTAGATTTTCAGAGCAGACTAATGAATGGATCCACTGTCCACTTGGCCACACTGCTGACTCTTATACCGGCTTCCAGCTCAAAATTTGGTGCTGCCTGCATGAATTATACTGAATATTCCGAACACACAACCCATTACTGTATGCGGTATTTGGCCCTAAGTGTTGAGAACTCAATGCATTTCATGCTTTAGCTGGAACACAGCTGCTTGGCTTCTCAGGATGATGAAAAAAAGAGGATTTTATGATTACTATGCTGTTTGAATAAAACGATTGTCCTCCCTCAGATAGCAGAGTGCAGTTTGGGTTTCCAATGCCACAAGATTATATTATAGAACAACATGCTGTTCAACATCCTTCCACTGTGGTGAGAAAAGTGCAGCTCAGAAGTACTAAAGATCTTTGAGCAAAATAGTGCCTCTATGCTTCTCAACGTGGGGTGCACAGACTTCTAAGAGAACCTGAGGGAGATCAGAAAAGTCTTTGCTAAATAAACAGTTTGCACTTTCATTTGATCGATTCCCAAGAGAGGACAAAGAATATGTGCATTCTATCCCACCAGTGGCCACCCACTAGGCTACTTTAAAAAAATAAAAATCTTGTTTAAGCAAAGATTTAGCCTGATTGGTCAAAGTTCTAACTTCATACAATAAAAAAAAAACATTGATAGGCATATAAAGCAACTTTATATTTGTTCCATATATTTGTATGTGTGTTTTTTTCATCAAAATCAATGTTTAAACAAAATATAAAACAGATAAATACACAGGCAGTGTGCTTCCTGTTTGGCTTTCTTTCTGTCACCAAACCAAAGTAGAAATAATAATACAGAAGCAGCAGACCATATTTCCAAAACTGCAGCACATAAATCTGGGGACCAAGTCAGTGTGGACATTTTAACCATGGGCTGTGGGTTTTTGTTGTATTATCAATTAAAGTCCCTTAAACATAACCTTGTGCTTTAATTATTAATTCTAAATAAGTGTGGCAGACTCATCTGGGACGCAGCAGAATCATCCACAAGCCCCCACCTATTGAAAATGCCACATCGCTTTATCATGATGTCGACAGTTATTTACAGTCTGTCTTACCTTATCAGCGTCGGGATCCTTTCGGTATCCTCTACTTCTCACCTTTTCCTCGCCATACACGGGCAAAGTGAAGCAAACGAGCAGCAGCAAAAGGCTGTGAGCAAGAGGAGACATCATACGGTGCAACTGGCCGCTCTCACTGGGAACTTTTGAAGCGTCAGCTTGCCTCCAAGCTTGTACTCTTTCAATCCAGGGGGAGGGCAGGACCAGCGGGAAAGAGTTAGTCAATGCTCTTGAAGAAAGCTGTTCCAAAGCAAACAGCCCAGAAACGTGCATTGCGTTCATGTGCTAAAATATGACCAAATGTCTGCACTTCGACATGCATGCGTGGCGATAATGGGGATAATTGCAGTAAGGGGGGGACAAAGGAGAAAAAAAGCATATATTTGCATGCAACAAATCTTTTATTCACTATCTTTGTTTTTTGTATAAAAATACAAAAGAGAAGCTACATTTAAAACAGCTAGGAAAGCAGCAGCAAGACAATGTCACATAGTAAATACAATAAAAAGCTATAGGTCACTATTAGAATCCATAACCCGCTCCACAAAGGTTCCCTTTTAAATACTGAGACCACCATGTTATCTTTCTGTTTAAGGAACACTACATTCCTTGCACTGCAAACTAGAGAATAAAACAAACTACACGTAAGAGAATAATTTTCTTTTTCTTTTAAAAAAGGGTACATATTTAAAGTGTAATATATTTTATAAACAATCCCGTAACAAATTTACAAATTACCATTTTTTAACTCTAATTTAAAATAAGTAGTGTCTGGTTGCCAAATCGAGATTTGTTTTCACAGACTGATTTTACAATGGGATGCCAACGCTGACATCATGTGAAACATCTGGGTTTACCTCTCAAATCGAGGAACTTCTCAAATTAAAAACACATTTAAAATTAACATTCACTGGACTGAAACGGAGTAAAAACTGTACAATGGAAACAAGCAAGAAAACAACTGAAAACTACATTGAGAAAGCGTTGTAAATTATGCTTCTATCATGACCTTTTTTTTAAGTATAGTAGCAGAACTGTATGTTTGTAGGGAATATATTTAAAAAAAAAACACAGAGAACACTTCCCTCACAAGGTTTGGAAACACGACCTCACATTAAAATACCCAGTGTAGTGACTAATTCATTGAATGGAGAGGGGGTAGGGGGGGAAGAACATTCACATTAAGACCTCTATTGAGTTTGTCATAAAAGAGCAGAAGACTCAAGGCTTCATATCAGTCCACAGGTAATATAGTAGTTGGCATAGAGCTGTATAGGTACAAACTTGGCTAAGGGACGGCGTCTTTTAAATGATCTCAGAATGCAGATAGAAGAAAAAAAAAAACTACTTTAAAAGTTGTGGAGGTAAACATTACATGGTGG
Source organism: Vanacampus margaritifer (assembly GCF_051991255.1). Lineage (NCBI taxonomy): Eukaryota > Metazoa > Chordata > Actinopteri > Syngnathiformes > Syngnathidae > Vanacampus > Vanacampus margaritifer. The sequence continues at coordinate 8,509,318 of NC_135440.1, read as the reverse complement.
CTATGCACATGAAGTAACGTTCCCTCAACTATCTGATACAATCAGGGTCGAATGAACCGTCCAGCCTGCCGTCAGTGCCAGGGACATTTTGTAAACACATCAGCAGTGGCTGTCTTTTGTGTCCTTTTTCTCCTCAGACACCTTGAACACCTGCTGGTGGGTGGAGTCGTCAATGCTGGGAGATGGGCTTAAAGCTGAATCCTGCTGAGCGATCTGCACTGGTCGGACCTCCGACTGCTCACTCTTTGGTGTCATCCTGGGGCACAAATAAAATTAGTCCTTGGACATGTAAAACTTCTTCAACAATTGAGTACCATGGTGGCTTCAGTGTAAGTTCTACAGTAGGATGTTCATAGTTATTACAAATGTCTTTCAATAAATCAAATTCTGTCACAATTGTGCCTGTAAAATAAGTACACTGACTGGAAGCTAAATGTTAACAATAACAAACTGACTTACCTTGCATCCGGTACTCTGCTGTGTAAAGATTGGCAGCTAACTTTACTGGAGCTCCCCCCTTTGCTCCGTCTCTCTCCACCGTCTCGCTCCCTGTCTTCACGTCTGGAGCTTCGGCTCAAAGTGCCCTTTTCCATGTGCTCCCTCACAGAGCCCTGGATATGCAGCCCATGATTTTCCAGAAGTGATGTTCCTGCACCTATGGACGGATTGGTTGGTGTGGCACCGGTGCTTGTGCCCATCGACTTTGAGACGACCTTGAGCTTGTGCGAGGTTGACTTGTAGTGCTTCTTCTTGTGCTGGACACGACTGTTATGCTTAAGGAAGAACTCGCAGGACTCCTGGAGCACCCGGCGGCTCTCACTGATGGGACTGTGGATCAGGAAGCAGGCAGAAGTGAGGCCAAAACCTACAAATGTCTGTCATCAAAGGCAACGTGACAAGGTAACCAAAACGTCCTTACTCGCTTTTGCGGGTCCTGTTGAAAAAGTAGGCCCACTCAGAGCAGGTCTTTTTGCTACTAACCCAGAATACTGCAGATATTCCAACAACCAGGGTCATCAAGTATTTTACCAGGAACAGAGCGAGGTCAGGACGCTCCTGCTCGGTTGTCTGAGATGGAAAAGAGAAGATATTCAACAAGCATTTAAACATTTATGGAGTACAGTGTGAGGCTAAATGTAAGTTGAACTGGAGATGACGTGGCTTTCCTTAAAAGGGGAAGTCAACTTTAAACGGTTCTTGACAATAATATCTTATATGTGACTTCACTAGTCTAAACATGACATTCTGATAAATATTACATTAGTGGAATATGAGTTATGTAGCAAAATCCAGCCATTTTTATCTATCCCAGGGGGTGAAGATGACATCACAGTTGCTCAAGGCTCAGGCAACGGCTAATCACAGCTCACCTGTTTTCTGAAGCTGAGCTGTGATTGGTCGTTACCTGAGACCTGAGCAACTGTGTTGTCATTTTCACTCGACAACAAGTGGCAAAATGGCCGACTTCTGACATTGATAAAAACTGCTGGATTTTGCTGCTTAACTAATATTCCACTAATGCAATACTAACTAAAATACCGTATTTAGACTTGTGGGGCTGCATAGAACATATTTTTCTCAAAAATACTTTTGGGGGTTGACTTCCACTTTAAGTTAGATTTTGCACTAGGCACATAGAACTTTAGTTTCTTTAATTTAAATGATCCCAAAATTTGGACATTCTCTGTCTTATATACATTGTATCCTCAATGGCTCACAATTACTGCTCACCATTAACATTCTGTGTGGGAAAAGAAAGCCAACGTAAAACAGCAAATAATTGATAATATAAATCCGAATTTAAAAAATCTGCCATGCAGTGACACTGGAAAGAGTGCACTGCGATATAGCGAGGGACGACTTTTGTCACCGAGTACCCATAAAAGTACTTGTTTTGGGTTGAGCCATGGGGTCATTGTGTTTTTACGGTCCTGCATTTGCTCCCTTGTGGTGATGATGCTGTCAGTTGCTGTGCAATTTTTATGGTCCTGTAATTGTCACTTAGGTCTTGCATTTAGGTTCTGTATTTGTTACACTTATTTTGTCATACAGGCCTGTATTCTGTCATACAAAATTGTACCTTGCCACAGCTGGAGTTACTGGGTGACACTTTTGTCAGTTACATTACACTTACCTTGTATGAGCAAGGGATGCTGTATTCTTGGCAGCGGTCGTTGATCCATGTGTTCTCCCAGGTGCTGCGGCGACTCTGTTCATAGGTGTAGCATGCTAACAGGGTGACCAGTGGGACCAAGTAGAGGCAGCTGAACACACCTATGCGGATCATGAACTTCTTGAGTTTCTCCTGGTTGCGCTCATCATGCTGGATAACTTGCCGCACGTGGTTCAGAGAAATGATGCCGGCAAGAATGAGGAAGAGGCCGACTATGACGCCCACACACAGGGGAGCGATGACAAAGTAGCGCAGGGCCTCCAGATCGTAAAGTCCCACGAAGCAAACCCCGCTAATGTTGTCCCCTTCAACCTTGTTCAGAGCTAGCAGCATGACAGTTAGCGCTCCGGGGATTCCCCAGGCAACAGAGTGGAACCACACCTAAAGGCAGAACACACATGAGACATTTGAACAGCATGCAACATTGCCCTTGAGGAATATTAAATCCTGTCACTTCTGAGCAAATTTGAAGCCACAAATTAATTTCAATCTGGTCAGAACTGGGCCAATTCTTTTCATCTGTTCACTTTAAAAGATAATCTTTTAATCTTACCGCTTTCTTCTCTATGGCTTCACAACTCCATTTGGGTCCAGCTGCCAAGAACCAGGTGATGGTGAGTATGACCCACCAGACAATTCCAGCGATTGAGAAGAAGTAGAGAAGCATAAAAAGCAGAGTGCAGCTTTTGCTTTGAGAGCCCAAGACAACAGTGTCCGCACCAGTAGGATGGACTGCCTTGTTACAGGCTGCACTGTTGCCCAGCAGGAAGCCAATGAAGTATATGAGTGAGACAAAGCTGTAGCAAACGGCATAGAAAATGATGGGACGCTCGGGATAGCGAAAGCGTTTGACATCGATGAGAAAAGTAAGGAAGGTAAATAGAGTGGCACCCAAGCAAATGATGGAGCAAACTCCAATAAAAGTCTTGGCAAATTCAATGTCGTGGGGTTTGAAATACATATTGGAGCAAGGTGGAGCACAGTCTTGAGCTCCCAGGAATGATGCGCCATGGCCAGGTTTGGATTTCAACTGCAGTGGGCACCAAAAGCCCAAGTCCCTCTTAGCAGATGTTGAGCTCCTTGGGGTGGTTGCAGGAAGCTTGTAATCATCTCCAAAGCCACATGAGTCAAGTCTAGAACAGAATAAACCTTTCAATGGACTGATCTTGCAGAACTCTTTTCATTCGCTACTTGTACTTACTTGTCACACTGTAGCTCAGGAGGCCAGATAATTCCAAAAATCTGAATGTTCTCCTGACAATCGGACATTACAGCCTCACAGTCTTCTCGGCAAGGCTGTAGCACTGTATTCTCCTCAGTGCATTGTGGGAAAAAAGCCTCGCACAGGAAGTGGTGGACATTTGGGGAACAGCCAAGATTTGCCAGGGGCATAAATGGCTGCAATGACATTAATGAAACAATGTTCAGAATAACAGCTGAGTTAACTCGTTCAGACCGAAGCAAAAATATGTGTTGCGGTTTATGTCACAAATTTGCTCACACTGGCTACTTTGATCAGTTGCTGAGTAAAAGTCATAGTGGAACCCAATGGGACAATGCACAGAATATGAGCTTCTAAAATGTATTTAAAATTATTATTATATATTTTTTTAATAGCATGAGTGAGAACACTCATGAATATTTAAAAAGTTTGTTTCAATGAGTTCAAGTGTGTTTAAATCATGTGGGAGGGGTAAAACAACAACAAATTATATGGGCTCTATCACAGGTTTTCACCCACTGCGGAACACATCTCCCACAATAAAAGGAGCGTTTATTGCTTGGGTTCTATATTCTTCTGTTACTATGCAGGAAATTAATTTAGGGGCATATCACCAAGAGGTTCTTGGCCAGCACAGAGCTTGTGATGTTGTCTAACATCACGCAACACACATCAACAGCTTTGCTATTATATCATAACATTCAGGTATATGGACTATTTAAAATAATTGGGATCTCATAAACCATTGCCAATCCACTAATAATGTGTGTAACCATAACAAATGCATCAACACAGACCTCTATTCAATCTTTTTTTCCCTCTGCTGAAATTCAGTCTGGCAGGCCACATCTCTGGGGCCGCTGTGTCGCTCTCACAGTAAGTGTCCTTGTTTCTCCTTAGTAGAGGTTGAGGAATCCTTGTCAGTGAGTTCCTCTCGCAAAGTTAAGAAGTACAAACTGTCCTTATGTGGTCAGCTGTTGGTTGAATTTTCTATTCAAAAGTCAACATCCTCACTTCCACCACTCTCAAAACTTGAGGTGCCTTTGTAACAGTATGTCATTGGCTGATTCAATCCCCTTTGTATTCTGAGACGTCTCACTTTCAAATACAGGTGAATGCTAGTGGAATGTTGGGCCAGGGGCTAAACAAGGGAAGGTCTACTCTAGAAAATCCCTTGTGATGGGCTCAGGCTCAGGCTGAATCTGACGCCTGGCTGATTACACGTCCGGACACTGCATACTTTCTTAGAGGAGGTACGATGACTGTGTACAGAAGATGAAACTAGTGAGTGATTAACAGAGAGAGTGTATTCATTGTGGTATGCAGCACAGGCTTTGTGTGACTCTGGGCGTGTCCATCCCCTTCCTGAACAAATCAAAGGCTCCAGACAACAAAGTCGATGATTAGTTGCCTGTGGCTGAAATCAGAAGCCTTTTACTTTGCCAGATGACACAAAAAAGATTTCCTGAGCACAAAACTTTTCATGTTTGCCATTCTAACATGCTACTCAAAACCTTTAGCCTTTGAGAAGGCGATACGATGCAACTATTGGAGAAAATCAGTTTTGCCAAGAGACAAGGCAACATATTACTAACATCGCTCATGCAATACACGTTCTAATTTCACTGAGAAATCGAACATGAGTGCATAAGTGTGTACTACTGTATTTCGTCACATAAATGCCCTCCACACTAACAGACAATTTGTTGCATTCTCTTAGCTTAGTATATATGACCCTTTAAAATACAATAAACCAACTTATTGCTTAAGCTCGTATCTCCCTGAGCGATATGGGCTTGCGAGGATGCGCACATGAAACATTGGCTTGCCTCTGATAAACCTTTTTAATCTTGGAACGAGTATGAACAAAACCAATGACTGTTTTAACAGGGGCACCTCTAAAAAAAAAAAAAATGAAGACCCTAAAACAGTACCATTTGGAATTCAATTAGAATATAAACTTCTTAAATCCTTTTTTTTCACCGCTAGCATATCATGCAAGACACCAGAATATCACACAAGGCAAGCAAATCTAGCAAGAAAGTTAAATGGAAGTTAAATGGACTCTCATCCAAAGTAATAATAATGTTGTCCAGCTTTCCATGCACTTTAATTGTTATTCAAGTTAAAGATGAAGTTAAGTCAAGAGATTTCTTTGCAATATGTTTCAAGTTCTAGTTTAAATACAGCATTCTGATTAATAATATTGCCAGGGATGTGATTTGACCAAAGTGAAATTATCTGAAAATTTAGCCGGGGGTCTGGGGGCCGCTGGCACCCAGCTAGGTCCAGGGCAGTGCCCTGGTGGGGGGACAAGGGGGGCAAAGCCCCCCGGAGCTCATGGGTTTTCCGTGTTTTTAAGTACTTTCAATGCACTCACATGACAAAGAAATAGACAAAACAACAGCATAAATTTTCAATGTATATTGAACTATCCCATATAAAATGGCAGTTTTTGTCAACTCAAAATCAGTCACATTCAAAAACATTGGACTGCCTTTGCTTTTAAAAACTATCACTGAGAATATCATCATATCTAACTAATGTGATTACTAAGTTAACACATAAATAATGTTGAAGAGTTCAAATTTCATGAACAAATGAAAAGTAACTCATATTAGAGCATACCACAAATGTCTTTGTTATAGCAGAAGATGTTATCTGTCGGAGTCATGTGCATACACAATGAACTACTAAAAAAATAAAATAAAATAAAATAAAAAATAAAATTTTGGGAGATAAAAAAAGCGGAATTCCGCGAATTAGCGGAAAAATCACATGCCTGTATTGCATTTGCCTAATATTAATTAAGATGAAAAATCCACATGCTTTTTTCAATTTCAGGGGGGTGGCCATTTTGCCGCTTGTTGACTGAAAATGACATCACAGTGACAAAGGGCTCAGATAACGACCGTCATGGCTCACCTGTTTGCTCGGTTTGGTCATGCGACATTTGCAAGCTGAGCCTTTAGGCATTGTGATGTCGTTTTCAGTCAACATCAAGCGGCAAAATGGCCAGCCTCCAATAGGGATGAAAACGTGTGGATTTCGCTGCACAATTCATATTCAACAAATAGAGTATTAGTCAGAATGCTGTGCTTAGGCTAGTGGGGGCGCTATTACAAACAACATTTTTGACTTGAATTCCCTTTTAAGGTAGATGACTACTTTGTATTTGATGTTTTACAGTAATCACTTTTTTTTTTTACATTTGTGTGACAGTTAATTTTAACCAATAAATTGAATAGGGTATATTAGCAAATCACTTTTGTTTGATGCTTTTGTTATTTGTTACTAAAGTTAAGACAGTGTTTATTTTTTTATGAAAAAGACTAACCTTGATTTTACTGGCTGCAACATCCTGATCATAGTGCTCCATCATGTTGGGAAAGAAAGTCATGTTGTAGGACAGCCCCATACACCGATGAACGTGAATTGGCTCGCAGGTGAAGAGGCTGTGAGCACTGCAGCGTTGCAGCCACAGCAGACCCAACCATACCAACATCATCATTATGAGGGCTCACTGGAAATTTGGGGATAGTTTATTTTCCAGCGTGAATAACTTGCTTCTTTTAGATTTAGTTTGAGGATATCTTAATCAAAAATAGTCAAATGCCCTGACTCTCACGGTTCCACCTATCCTGGGGTCATTTCAGTGGAGGCATTGGCAGGAGCAGAGGGTGCAGCTTCCCCATTAGCCCGCTGCATGTGCTTTTACTTAGTGAGAGGTATCCAACATGACTGGAAATACTGTAGAAGAAAATGGTGCAGAGGTTATAAATCCAGCAGCTTACATACACTGCTGCTGTTTATCAAATCCATGTTAGCACACAACTTGGTGGCATGCAGAAAGAAAGACTTATACCACACCAACCAAAAACATACTAATTGTACTGTCATCAAGAAGATGAAATGTAACTCATGAACTCCTCTTTTCCCCATAGAGGTCTCTTTAGCTCCAACAAAAAAAGACATTGATTAGATTTGTAGCACAATTCAGTCCGTAGCTATGTGGACCATTAGGGTGGGAATTTTAAAAATCCATGTTGATTCTGTCGAATAAGTCTCAACTTGTTCGGACACATTGATAAACATGACTTTTTGCAATGTATACTTGCTGTATCAACCTGGAAACTTGAATGGATGAGACCACCGTAAATAGTACTCTAGTAAATTTATGAACAGTTAAATCCACTAGTTTATTAATGTGTAAAATGCAATATGACAAATACATAGAATATAGTGCAGTGCAATGGTTTACTTTCAACCACACATTATAGCTGAGTCACTTGCATTTTACTAATAAAAATACCTTTCAGGTTACGTTGGACGTTTTATGTTTCAGTTATGTACTTTTTATTTTCTATTAACAGGGAATGTCAATGTGCACCGTGTAACGATAACATAACACATGCATTGACTTAATATTAATAGCGCCGCCATGGCCAAACGAAATGAACAAATACCGCAGGTTTAATACCCGTAAATGTGTACTAATACAAGTTTTAATATACGATGTGTCGCCAATAAAACACAAACTTCTGGGAGTGCGCAGTAAACATCGCTGCCTCGACTGCCAACCGTGGAAAGGGGGGCCAAAACAACTTCGGAAGTTAAACAAAAGTTTGCAAAGCTAAAACGGAGGAATAAACATAGAAACTTACCAACAACGGTTATGAATCGATTTCGAGCTGGAGCTGGCTACATGGATAAACTTTGGAGTATATTCAGAGTGAAATTTGATAGCGTGTTTCCTGGAGAGAAAAAAATCCAACAAGCTCCCGTTGGTCTACTCCAATCTCGTGCTGCCTTTACGTCCATGGGAAAGTTGTGATTTTCTTTTTCATGTGTGTGTGTTTTTGTAAATTTCCGTTAGCGCGGAAAACGTCCACATTTTAATATGTCATACTCAACTGCAAATTATTGGTATATGTAGATTGGTCGCGACCCCCCCTAGGAAAGCCACTTCAATGTAATTTTGAGTATACAGGTACTTTATTTAAAATGTGTTATTTTACCCTTTCAGTTGTGTTGTGATTTCCCAATCGCTAATGCTAATGGTCATCGTCGATGATCGGTTTTGTCACGGGAATTAATATACCAAAAGAAAAAAAAGCGACGTAATTTTAGTGGAAATAGACTCAGGTGAAGCTGGGCATCTGAAATTTCAGGCAGTGATCATTTTCAAACCCGACGAGGACCCCTGGCGTCCAACTACCGACGTTGCTATTCCAATAATATCCACTTGGAGACGCTAGCCACCCCCCCTATTTGTCCATATTCATGTGACCACCGGGGAGGCGGAGTTTTGCTGTAACATTTTAGGCGCTACACTGTCACTAACACAGATAACGTGCCGTTGACAGTTACACGCCTTTGTCGCCGTCGTCTTGCTTCCTTATTTTGCCTGCAGATGTGCTTCAATAGCGGCGGGCTCGGACAGTTTCATTGTCAAAGAGGAGTCGGACGAGGACAGGACTGACATATAAGGTGGGTGAGCTGTGTAGCACACAGAGTGAAAACCATGCATTCCTGAATGTGAGTATACATATCGTGTATGATGAAAGTAAGAAGCTTTATTCCGCGGAGCAAGGCGCTGGCCTGTTGCTAGGAAACTCTTTGACAGCTGGAAGCTTTTGGAAAGTGATAGACTCAGTGCATCCATGGTGTCTAGTCTACTATCTGGCAACGCAAAACCTCCTTCCCCATCATTCACCTTTTCATGTTGTGTTCGAGTCTAAATCCGTACCTAGTGTGACATAGACATACAGTATTTCATATCATCAATCAGTCAAGTGACTATTACTGTTTGCAGAAAAATGGCCTACTTCTTGTGATCGTCTGACCATATGTACAAAAAGACAGGACACATGGCATGATCACGATCTGCAAACCTGTGCTGCTTGTAGAATTGCACTGACATGCACCTCCACCCCCTCTTGTTATATAACTTTGACAATTTAATGTGACAGTAATATTGGTCTTTGATTGGAGATGCAAGACGGCTCCTTCTCGACCTCATCTATCAGATGCATTTGCCAGTGTCCATGTATTTGAAGGTCACTCATGAATGGATCGATAACTTCATCTTGCCGGGAACTACTCTCTAAGGAAGATGAGATGAAGTATACACATGTTTGCATACATAAACAGCTTTTGAATAGCCATATGAGAAGACATACTGTTTGGAATTGTTCCAGTCAGTGATGCTGACCTTATTGCCTCATGTATTGCTTGGTATTTCTTTTTCTGTGGGATATAATACATTACAGATGTGCAATAATGTGACGCCTCTGAAGTTGTAACTACGGAAAATAGAAGTTATTTATTTGTATACATTTGGCTCCCAATTTTTCAATGCATAAATTTGGCAAAAAAATTATCAAAGTGCCTTTTATTCAATTCTCAGACATCAAACTACCCATCGCCGTCCCAGTGTGGTATTTCATGAACACCCCCCCCCCCCCCCACCTATGAAACTGTAAAATGATAATGGCCGTGTGTGAGTCAATCGAGAAGTTGGCACGATGCTTGATGTGCAGTTGCATTATTTCACGCATCACACAGAAGGCTGCCACGCTGAATTTGAGTGGATTGGATAGACTGAGGAAAGCTGACACTCTGCTCTGTCCTATCAGGCTGATGTATGTTGCCGACAAGGAGACTTCAGTCCCCAGGAGACGTATATCATCTCCACTCGACCTCCACAAAAGTCCCTTCATCCTGCATCCTGGGGCATGCCTCCTGAACGCGGCCTCAGGTAAACGACCTGGTCAGTCCATACATATTGAATGAACATTAAATATAATTGCAAAAGGTATCTCGATAGCTGTACAGTATGTGGTGTATGATATTGGCTGTGTAAACAAGTAATTGCTGGTTGTCACCTACTGTTAATTTGATTTAATTATATTGAAATTTATTACACTCGTTATAATCCCTCATTGGATTAAATTTGGGCAGTGTTTTTATAGGGGAATTTAAGAGACTGTAATCACATTTGTGGTTTAAGTAAAAACAATTTAAGTCACATTTCAGTCCAGTTCCATTCTCCTATTTAGAAGTTAATATATGTAATTGTTGAATTCTGGATTTTTCAATCCATCTACAAATCCTCCATATAATACACATCCCTTATTTTTATTTTAACGCTGTCATTTCTTTTCACGTCAATGCAGCGACTCTCCTTGGGCTCCTCCTAACAGACTCCAATCTCCAAACAAACACCCGTGACTCATCAGTCATCTCACTTTGGGCCCCACATACGCACTTGCATGCGTTCAAACCCACACGCACCCATTATGTTCTTTGTCTTACACCCCAACACTAGAGAGTGTGTTGCCTGGCAGGCTGACGCATTCGCAGGGATGGCCAACACTAAATGGACAGAGATGGATTTAAATGGGCAGTGTGGCAGGCTGATGATGGAGACGTACAAGAGGAGAGTAGCTTAGCTGAGGATTTTAGAAAATATGGCCTGACTATTTAAGCCCGTTGCACTACCTGTCAGGCATTTCGACACTCAGTTAGCCTGACACATTGAATTCCCCAATGTAGTGTATCTATCTTATCAACCTTCATTAAATACTTCAACGGTGCTATATGGTTGATATTGCAGGAAAAATACCACAGTCAAACAATGGATGGTGATACGAAATCAGCTATTGCTGATTGATGATACGAAGTTGCTATTGAGTGACATTTAGTTGCTGCTTTTTAATAGATAATGTATTCATGAGGTCTAAGTTACGCCAAACAGAAAGGTGAAATAAGAAATACAAGTGCTTCAGTCTCTGAAGTGTAATAAAAATTTGAATAGCTTTGTGTCGAGTTTAACTGTAAAATGTGTGTGCCCATCAGCAGGGAGATGCTGACAGGACAGAGACTCTGCCAATCCAAGTCTCATCAGGACTCCGTCTTGTCTGCCCTCAACCAGCAGAGGAATGATGGTCTTCTGTGTGACGTCACTCTGGTGGCCGGGGAGCAAAAGTTCCACGCGCATAAAGCCATTCTGGCAGCATGCAGTGATTACTTCCGGGTGAGTGTAGAACCTAATACTGTATATCGTTAAAATAAGTCAATGTTAGGCAAACTATGTCTTTCAACAAAATACACTATCCCTGCAGTCGGATACAGCAACTAAGTGATGCACATCATACGTTCAGTGCATACAGTGGCGATCTTGAGGGTAAGGAATGTGATTACGCTTTGAAGTCAGCTTGCATCTCAACAACTGCCGGGATCCAATGCAGCCAAAATTAGTCTAAACATGCTATTCTGATTAATATAGCATTTGTGAAATATGAGTTGAGCAACACAATCCACCAGTTTTTATCCATGTCAGGAGGTGGCCTTTTTGTCACTCGCGGTTAACTAAAAATGACATTATAGTTGCTCAGGGCTTAAGCAGCGACCAATCACAGCCCACCTGTTTTTTGAAGCTTAGCTGTGATTGGTCATGACCTAAGCCCTGAGCAACTGTACTGTAATGTCATTTTCATTCGACAGCAAGTGGCAAAATGGTTGAAATGGATGGATTTTGCTAATTAATTCATATTAAACAAATGCAATATTAATCAGAATACCATGTTTAGACTAGTGAAGGCACATACTGTATAACATACACTACTCACAAAAAGTTAGGGATACTTGGCTTCCAGATTAAACTTTAGGACGGGACCTAAAATGCATTGAAACCGTTACAGGTGAACTTAATGTAACCTTCTCTAAGTTTTTGAATGCATATGTCCAACTGTTAAATGTTTTAGTGTGCGTTGAAATAAACCGCTCCATGAAATGAAACCCAATGTAACAAATGCCAAGATGCTACTTCCGGTGTTTTACAGGAAGTTGCACGCATGATCGTTTCTCCATGAGAGCCCTCAAGAACAAGGTGGATATTTTTTTGAAAACAATACGTTGCAACATCTTCCAAATTTCTTGACTTAATTGATGGATGGACTCTATAAAAACACAGTTATGCCATGCGCTAGTTACCTCTAGCTACCTAAAAAAGATCACAGTTAATTCTCCAATACCTCCTGTAATTTTCAATTTTGACCTGCAATTTTTGTCCATGTTGCCACAAATCAAGTGAATATATTTAAGAAAGTACACTCCCCCAACCCTTCACTTGCTCCAGTTGTAATTTGCAGTATTTATGGTGCAAAATGAATTTGCAAATGAAAATTTGCTGTCAGGCAGCCATTTACTGTTTAGTTGAGGTGGGCTGCACAAGAAAAGTGCACCAATGAGATTTCCTTTAGAGACACAGAGCAGATTAGGAAATCAAAACTAATCCCTCTTAAAAATGAAAGGCAGATTAAATTGATCCAAGTTGGCCTGTGTGAGTGGAGGTTATTTTTATTTCTCCTTGCACAAAGAGCGGACGATTGAGTCAGGCTTCGCCTCCCCTCCTTCCAACCCCATGCTGAATATTATCAGAGCTTCGTCTTTGTACTGGTCAGTACTTGAATTATCACACTAACCTGATGCAGCCAATAGTGACCATGCATTCATCCTCACTCACCCACTTTCTGTCACTAGTCAAACCCCTAATCCCTAGCACACACGGTCCACATAGGAGTGGTGTGAACACAATATCTGACTCAATGGTTAGTGGTTGTAATGAAATACCTGACCAAGCGTGAGTTATTTAAATGTGTCGCCTGCCTCTTCCAATGTTGTCACATTACTAAGACGTTTGGAAAGAAAATCAGTCAAGCCAGCATTGCACGCACATTGATGCCCCTTGTCCTGTCCCTTCCCAGAAAAACATGAGACCAAATGTATTTATTACTTTGTGTAATACTCCAATATTATCTCAAAGTATTAGATAAGTACCTTACAATAGTAAAACAAATGAATACAAGAGGAAAAAACACACTCTCTTAGGACTGGGCATAGTGAGGTTGCCTAGCAACAAGCAGATTGGCATGAAAATACTATTTAAAGTATCTTTTTTTTTTTTTGTGCAAGTTAGTCAAAGAAGGTATAAAATAGCAATATATTTCCATACAACTGTTGTGTCTGTTGTGTATATATCAGGCATGAAGAATCCGGATTTGTCCGATGGCCAAATGAGGACACACTGTACAGTATGTGCATGCATGTGAAATTAAATACAGACCACGTTGAGTTTTGAGCAACACTTCATAACAGTATTACTGGAAATAACATGAACAAAAACAAACATTTGAAATGAAACAAAATCAAGATGATGTATTCCACCCTTGTGGGAAGATTTTCTTCAAGTTGTTTCTGTGCGTTTTTTTCCCCTTCTGTCCATTCACCCAGGAAAACATTTGTGAGGTTAGAGGTCACTGAAAACTGCCTGAATGACAATATCTGTTTTAGTTCATTTGAAGGGTGTTTGATGGGGTTGAGGCCAGGGCTCTCATTTTTTTTCCACACACAGTTTATTTAACATTTCCTTTTCGGACCTTTCTTTATGCACTAGGCGACAGTTATGGGGGAATTGAAAACGGTCTTACTTAAACTGTTACCAAAATGTCTTAGAATTTGGATTAAATTGAGATTTAATAGGAATTTGGAGATATGGATAATCATTATGTAATTATTTTGTCTGAATAATTGCAAGTACAAATCAACTACACTATACTGTATAGCATAATTTCACTGGCACATAAAAAAAGAACCTAGCAAAACATACAAAAACTGTAGGTAGAACAGCAGGACAATGAAAAAAAACATTGTAAAATTCTGAGCAATCAGACAAATAGAAAAGCGCAGAGAAACTGTGGTTTACACTATCCAACAGCCTGATAAAAAAAAAAGAGTCTTCAAATTAATCTTGCAATATATATTTCCAATGCCTGTGACATAAAATAGCAAAGTACGGAGGAAACCTTTAGATTTAGACAGTTTAGATTATCCAACAGCCTGATTAAAAAAACAAAGTCTTCAAATCCTTCTTAGAATTTTCCCCTGATTCAACAAAATTTAGAGAGTAGGAGTATAGTGCATTGCAGAGTTTGGGTGCAACTGACTGGAAAAAAAAGCAGTCATCTTGGGGATTTGGGTGGTTGCCCAGGACAGCTGATGAATTTAGATTATTTGATTTTGAGGCTAAAGTCACGCTGAGCCAGCAAGCGCAAATTGTTTAGATTTCTTTTAACTTTGGACCTTGATAGCGATTATTCTCTAAATCGGTGTTTTCTAAACTTTATTAAGACAAGGAAAATTATTTACATGGGAAAAATGTCACTGAACACACCAAAAAAATGTCTGAAAATGCAATTTCTCAGAAATGAATGCAAATCTGGGCCTGATATACTCACAGCAATTGAAGAAAGAAACACATGAAACGTATATATAAATTTTCAGACCATCCATCCATCCATTTTCTGAACCGCATATCCTCACTCCTAGGTGTGCGGATAATATAATTAAGTGAAATTAAATAATTACACAAACACACCTGTTATAAATGAAGTTTGGCACTAAAGGTATTCATGTGTTTGAATGATCATACAAGCAGTCATATTTATTTTGTCAGAAGGTCAGGCTAAGTGCAGCATTGTACTCCTGCTGCAACACCATGGGAAAAGACTGCAGTGAGCAGGACACGGGGATCTATATCCCAAGTCAGCACAGCTATCCATCATCAGCTGTCCCACCTACACCAAGGTCGGGAACAGTCATGCGAGGAAAAGACAGCTCAGTAAACACTCCCAGGGCCCACAATAATGACACAAAAGCTTGGATGAACCTGCACAGTGTAGTTTTTCCTTTCTACTGGCAAACTAGAGCGCCACCACCATTATTCCTCTGGCCTAATGGGCCAGTCTATTTTTAATTGGCTCAGTGGTAAATTAACTAGACTGTGCAAGCACTGGATACAATTCGACTCAAATTGAAGTTGTTGGCCATTCGCCTGAGGAGAAAGGGGGGTGATGCCGAGCTAATGTTCATGTGCACAATGAATCATCAAAAACGCGATTAGAGTTTTGGGAGGAATGCACTTTGTTTTTGTGACAGAAAGACATGCGCTAACTGCCCTGCCTCTGGGTCTTTGATATGTATAAGGAGGTTATGCACACACTGAACTTTGCATATGGCATAAAATACATTTAAGTAAAATTTCTACATTTACAAGAACAAGTCAAAAGATACTTACTCTGTCTGCCACTAAATGTGAGCAATTAAAAAAAAAATCTTTAATAGAATAACCACAACATGTCAGGCAATACTGCTCCACTCCAAACCTTTATGGTTTAGTAATCCTGTCAACTAGCCAACTAAATAGGGGTGTGAATTGCCTAGTACCTGGCAATTCAATCTGTATCACGGTTAATAGGTTACGATTCGATTCGATTCATCCCGACACGAATCTAAAAGTCGGTTATTGCGATCTTTTTTACTCAAATTTAGAAAATACTAATCAGCAAACATGTACATGTACACTGTAACATTTGCATCAAAATGTATTTATCTGAAACTTCAGGCTTATAACTGTGAGCCAGTGTTTTTAACAAACAGGTTGCAATCTGTTTTATGTTTGAACAGCATTAAAATAAAATATTAAGTCATGTGCCAATAATATAACATTTGTCCATGCTTAAAGTGTGAACCCTAACTCTCCGGCCGCATACTGAGTCAAGACGAGAATTGCGTGCTGTAATATCGCGATACATAGCTGAATAAATTTTGTAAACACCCCTATAACTAACTAACTAACTAACTAACTCTCAAAACATGATAGACTCATTCACTCATGGTTTTGGGCTTGACAGAGTTAAATTTTGTTAGTACTGTAAAATACCCTGAATAACACAATTTTTTTCCCCGGGTGGGGGGTGTATTTAAAAAAGGCAATTAATTAATGGCAATTAATTAAATTGCTAATTTATATGGCATTTCATACACAACATAACTCAGTATGCTTGACATACTGTAGTAAAAAGTGCAACAGTTCCAGATTTAAAAACAAAGTAAATAAATAATAATAATAATAAATAGCTTACTATAATTAGTAAAAGAACATACAGTGTGAGCACTAGATTTTCGAAAACATACTTTTAAAAAATACTTTGAAGGATCTTATTCATAGATATGAGAAAAGAACATTTTTTGGGTGGCCGTCTCATACACAATTATATGGGGGGGGGGGGGGAGCTTTTTAAGATAGATTTTTGGGGGTGGCGTATTATACAGGGGTTCGTGTTATTCACAGGATTTTACAGTACACTTTCAGAAAAGTATTAAAAGCATGGATTTCAAAACAAGATATAATTAAACATCACACACTAAACAGCTTGAGAAATTCTTAACATGGTAGATATTACTAAATTAGTTGAAGCCTTCTTGTACTGAATTGAATTCCCCATTTTTCACTCTTTACTGTCACACTGCTGCACCGGTCCCCTGATCAGTGGGTGACATCCCATCATGGCATGACAGCAATCAATATCTTTGATGACCAAAGCTGCACTCAGCAGGGTCAGACTGCAGACACTGTGGCCACTGCTTTGATTTTGCACTGATGTTTGTGTGCGCACATCATAGGGAAAGAACCGCAAGAGGTGCTGTGTACCACAAAGTACTGATTGCCCTATATATATTTATGCTGAGCTTTGGGTCTGTGGAAGGCAATCAATACCGGAAGTTTCTTGGCCGTTGTGTCTGGCAGGTTCTGATTAACTGCGTTGTTGTGTTTTCTGCAGCTCCACAACTCATTTTGCAGTGCAGCTACAACTCACACATAAAATACTAATAAATAACCATCAAGAGTCTGGAAAAATCCAGTGAAATAAAACAGTAAATTGTGAAGTCCTTCATCTGAGCTCCATGTTTTGTTTGTGTCATCAGGCCATGTTCAGCTTGTGCATGGTGGAAAGTGTGGCAGATGAAGTGACTCTGCAAGGAGTGACCAGTGTTGGACTGAAGCACGCCTTGGACTTTGCCTACACTGGACAGGTAACAAGAAGATCCACGGAAATTAGTTGAAGGAATAATTACGTAGATGAAGAAAGGAAAGAGCTGCCCCTCCCTCCCCCAATTAAATTAAATTAATAAATTTCTCATACACAGCGAAAACACCAGTTGTCTTGCCACAATTGGGAATATATCAAGTGAACTGTTAAATTTTATTTTTAGTTGTACATTGCCATCACTCTTACTCACTTATTTGCTGCTATTCCTTTTACTTAATTTCCTCTCATTTTTCATTTCATGCCCCCTTCTACTATTCAGTTCTACCATTTTACGGTTTATACTGCATTTTTAATCCTGTTATGAATGTATTCAGAAATGACATCTTAATACAAAAAGGCAGTGAAAAATGATTTGGTGTTAGACGATCCTTGTAAAATGGTGATCTTTTTCATGTAGCCAGATACGTCATCTAAATAAATGATGCAAGGTTTTTGCAGATTAGCACTTTAATCTCCACAGCATAAATTTAATCAGCAGCGTGACTGGTGGTGGGAATTTGTAGATTTGCAATCAGATTGAATTAGTTTCCTGACGTTCATGTCATCAGTCACAACAAGTGTCTGACCATGTCGTATGACCTTCTTTAACCTTGCACCATCAGCAATATTCGGTCCACAAGCAACCGAGCGGCTTATACTGTATACCGAGAGGCCGCAAACTCAAGTTGCAATTATTCCCTAATTTTATTTCCACAGTGGAAATGAGCAAGTAGTAGTTGGTTAGGGAGTGTAAGTAGGTCAACAGCAGGCTTGCAAGCTGCCTGCATCAGTTGGCTCAGCTATCCGTCTGCCCAGAGGAGATGATAGCAGATGAGATGAGGGCAATATGCTTATCCCCACACCGTAAATAATGACCCACTAAAATCCTTCACCCACATGTCATACAGGCCTACAGGTTGAAGAGACATGCTGTCATGGGATGTTTTGGCCATAGCTGTAAAATGTTGATGTTGAATCTTGCTTGCTGATTCTGTGCAGTGCAGACACTCGCTGCTTTGCTCTCTCTTACCTTGCTACCGTTTTTCTGCTGATCAATTCCTTTCTTCTTTTCTTCTGGATTTAACAGATTCTGTTACTGGACTGATTTTTTTTCATTACTAGATACAGTTGGCTATGACGATTTTTTTTTAAAACATGAGTACGGCTTGCTTATTAGCACAAGACAGCTATTAGGAGAGAGACTGGAACCATGGTTTCCATTGAGGATTATCACAAACTTGTTCCAACTCACACCTTCGTTGTGCTTTAAGCTTTACTCTTTTTTTTTTTTTAAACAGTAGAATCTAAAACCCAAACATAATACCGTGCTCACAGTAAAAACTAATATTAAAATATTATTATTAAAATTAATATAGTTGATATTCATTAACATTCTTAACTGAAACGCAAGTGTAAAAGTGCTTTGTTAAAAACAGTAAAACAAGAACTCAAGCCCTATTTTCATTCTAGCGCAAAGTGCAATCTAACAGTGCCCATGTGAGGAGTTTTCTTTGTTTTGGTATTTTCATAGATTTTGCACTGGTAGAATTGGGCATAATTTCCGTTTGTGCTATTGTGGGCCTTTGTGCAATAGGACAAAGCAGTATCCCAACCAATCATAAAGGCAGACCCGTCGCCAGAGCCCAGGCTGTAAGGGGGCACATGAAATGCATGCGGGGCCCCAATTATTATGAATACCTTACAGACAGCATTAACTTGCCCCATATATTTGGATAAATTCACGAAGCACTGCCGTGCCTCCTTCCATTGAATGGCGCCCGCTGACAAGTATTATCATAGACAGCATTTACAGTAAGTATGCATACAGTAGACAGGGTGGGCATCGGGAGTATGTTGACGCCGCAGCCGAATTGGATAAGGCAAAGTGAAGCTATTTGTAAAGATGCCTCGTTCACTTTCTCATTGGAGTTGTATCATCAAGCCACAACTCATTGGATTAATAAGGAACCATTACCTTTGATTGTATTATCCCGTTCTAACTCAATTATTTGCCAATTTAATGGCCAATAGAATTGCCACATCCAATATGGCAGATACGCTGACATACCTGTTTGAACGGTGTCTGCAACAGAATACAAAAAAAAGAAAGCAAAATCCAACCTTATTTTAGATGCCTAAACGACATGTGGCTCCCTTGGTTTCTTTTTTTCAAGCGGCTCTTTAGTTGCAGACACTAAGTATGTCCCTCCTCACTTGCCGTACGACCAGCGTCCTTGGAACTCCTTATTTACGTATGCACATGTTATACAGACATGTCTTGCCTTCACTTACTTCACCTACTATAATAAGCATACTTATTACATACATTTTTTGGTCACCCTATGTTCCTGCCTCTTGGAACAAAGTTTTCGCCACAGGCATTTTTTTCCCTTTTTGCCAAGATGCTTTCCTAGATACAAAATTTACCATGACTTCTTCATTACCCCTTTTTCCAACCATCAACATGTCCATGAAAATTTGCACCAATCACTACACTCTTTCTGTTTGAAATGCTCAGAAATACTTTATCTTGCTCTTTCCAGAATTTATTTTTCTATTCTAAATGAAATCAGTTCCTACCTGCGGGGCATGAACGCTAATAACGTTACAATGAACACATTTTTAACTAAGTCTCCCTTTAGGATAAGCCCTACTCCAATTCTGTTCCCATCTAAACCATGATAAAATCATTTGAACCCTGCTCCTAAGCTTCTTTCTTTACTTCCTTTCCACCAGTTTTCCTGGATGTACTGTATAACTTCAAGTAAACTTAAGTCCTAAGCTTTTTTGCCATCATGCTAGCATACAAAATACGTACATGTTTTATGCGCTGTACTTTCCTCTTCTCTTTCTGCCTCTTCTCCTTCATTTTGAAGTTTTTCTCGATTGTTTACACACATTTTCTGAAAGCATGGTCCATATTCTCAAAACTCTACACACAAATCCAGAAAACACACACACGATGAGCAAAACCCTTAAATTCTCCTGCAAAAGGACACTTTATATTCAAAATAATGTAATTTCTTCTCAAAATGCTATTTTGTTGTCAAATGACAGACACAAACCAGCATAAGTCTAGACACTTCTATGAACCATCTGAACACGATGTGCACAGTGTAACACACTTGACCCCAAACACTATGATGAATGGAAAACACATTTCTTCATTCATAATAATGTTCTTAGGCTTTTTTTGTTTGGTGTCACTCTTAGTGTTGAATATTTTAAAATATTACAAATAACAAATACAAAGTTGCACATGCAAAAAATGTACTGTAATTATATATATATAATATATATAATATATATATTTATATAGTTACAAAAAAAACACAAACACACACAACACATCCCAAAAGAAAACTGTGCTGCATCCTGTCTTCTGTTTCGGTCTGACCAAAGCGCCTCATCCACATCACAGGAAAAGCGGGAAAAATATCGCCTTGCATGTAGAGTCCAGCCATGAAAAGCATCACCTGCTATATCTCCACATGCATCTTCAATGGCTTGGAGAAGGGGACACATGCGTTTGTGGATTTCGATCATATACCTTCCATCTCCAGCCAGAAAAAAAATATTCAATAGAATTGAGGAATAGAGAATATGGAGTGAGATAAACTATTGAAAAGCGTTTGTGGGAAGTGAACCAGTTATGCACCAGAGCATCCCGGTGGAAACTTACGTTGTCCTAAATGACAACATACCTGAGCTGCTCTGGTTTATCTACCTGATCTGGTGGAGTGAGTGTGTTGTGTAGGGTGTCCAATAATGTTATCAGATGGGCAGTGTTGTAGGGGCCAAGGGTGGCATGGTGATGGAGGACACCGTTGTGGGTAATAGCTGCACACATCGTGATGTTCCATTCGCGCTGACCAGGGACTTCAACAATGACACGCTGGCCGATGATGTTTCTTCGTTTTGCGAGGTTGAATCCAAACTCATCGATGAAGATGAACTGGTGCTCCACACAGCCACCTCTAGCTTAAGAATTGTCTGGAACACAAAACAATTCTGACAGATAATTGGTTGCTATTGAAGTACAATTATGATTACAATGCTGAAATATGTTTAATTCATACAGATTTGTGTAGTAGGGTTGTGTGGCAAGATACACCACACTAACTTCCCAATTTAAATAGAGAAGAAATACAATAAACACACAGATGCTGACAATAGAAAGACACCCACTATGTGTTGAAGTCTGTGTTCTATAGCGCTTAAATTGTGCAAATAGTAAACAGGTTGACGACTGTATGTATTTATATAGAGCACAAATGCTGGCCACATTACTACATATAACATAAAGAATAAGCAATTGCATATGTTTGAGATGAAAAACACCTTTGCCCTCCTGTTTCTCAGACTTATAATCATGAGGGAAATTTAGGCACAAAAAAAACTTTACCTACATGTTTATCACTTCAGCCAAACACTGTTTGATTAGTTGTGTCAGGTAGGGGAGGCAAACACTGTTATTTTTCTCACTTTGTACTTGTGATTCAGTCATGGCCCTGTGGTTAAATAGGGCAGCACTGCCAAATGGATTAGCACAGGTTGCTTCACAGGTGAGTCCACTCAGGCGACATGAGGTATGTTACTACTATGATTTGCTACTTGTTCAAAAATTACATGGTGTGGGGTCATGAAATAGACCAGCATGTGTTAATTGCATTTGAATGTTTCTCTTGTATATGAATGTACAGATCAAGTACAGGAGGAAACAGAAGAGCGCTCTCAGCAGACGTTTCCTGCTGCTGTTCATTCATCTAAATGGCATACATTTCCCTGAATGAATCACTGTTGTGAGAGTTGGAGATTATTTTCTGCTGACTATTTTCCAATAGCCAATTCCAATATAAAAGTGATAGCTACGTCCAAGTACTGTATAATGATTCAGAATTATGTCCGATTTTTAAAGTAAATCTTCAATTGACCTCTAACGTGATTTAAAGTGTCATAAAATATAATTTGTTTTCCTACTGAAACACATGGCACAGAAAATGACCTTTTTCACCATGACGTCCCACAAACTTCCGTTTATATTTGTACCTTTTTATAGGCAAATATGTATATATTTGCATACAAAGGGTGCTTGTGGAATTGTGGAACTACTAATGTGGAGTAAACATTTTTGACTGGCGAGTATGTTCAAATGTATTTGCAAGTAGGTTTGTACATATTTAAATAAGTATGAACGTACT
This sequence comes from Vanacampus margaritifer, assembly GCF_051991255.1. Classification (NCBI taxonomy): domain Eukaryota; kingdom Metazoa; phylum Chordata; class Actinopteri; order Syngnathiformes; family Syngnathidae; genus Vanacampus; species Vanacampus margaritifer. The sequence goes on along the minus strand of NC_135440.1, from coordinate 8,486,788 downwards.
TGTAGGCTAAATACTACACTTTTTATTTTCATATTTTCCCAAAATGCCACAGGGCATTAATTGTGCATGCACAAGTCAAAAGTTACAAATAGATACAGTTTTTTTCTTAATTTTCAACCGAATTGGTATAATGTGGACCAAATGCTTAATTTTTTTTTTTTTTAATCGCTCACATATGTGCAAGTAATATACCCTGTGGCATTAGCCTATAGGAATATGTTATGTTTGTAGCATTTAGCCTACAAGTACAGTATGTTCGAACGTACTCACAAGTATGTTTGAACGTACTTTGTATGTGTGAGTAATACGTTCAAATGTACTCGCCAATCAAAAATGTTTACTCCACATTGGCATGCAGCTCCACGCATCAGGGATGGGCAACTTTAGAAAGATGATTCCCCACCACACCTGATCAGTTTTAAGTTGTAATCATATTGTTCTTATCAGCTAGTAGCACTTATGCCTGCTCATCTCTTTTTAGAGTAGAAAATCAAGCTAATGACAACCTTACCAACATACAGAAGGTGAAGGGTCTAACCATGTACTAAGATGTCTACAATCACATAAACGGGTGTAGTACTCGATTGTGAACACTTTATGTTATCATCAATGGAAAACACAGGGTTTTTTATGTATCACATAAAATTTACAGTCAGGGTCAACTTAAATTTAATGTGATGGTTAAGACACACATTCATCCAATTATGGCTAACATTCAAACACACTTAAATGTTAATGGCTTTATGATGGAAAAAGTATTGTGTGCTGCAATGCTTTCTGTGAATTGAAGAGTGAGAGAAGTACAAAATTACACAAAACAGACCTTTTTTTCTTCTTTACAAAATCCATTGTCAGTTGGTTTGAAGCGCACAAAGTGTAGTAAGTTTCCCATCCCAGGTCTAGATTACTGCTTCGTATTTCTTCAAACTGTGTTACATACAACAGTGTTTTTTGAAAGACATTCACATACTGTGCCCAGTACTTGTTTGCACCCATATAAGCAAACAAAAAGGCACAGAAATGCTCTAATTGAAGCATTTTTGTACCTTTATTAATCATAACAGTACCGTACTTATTTGTACCGAGGGTTTCAAATGTGAACGCTAAAGGGTACATCACAAAAAAAATCACCTTGGAGAACAAAAATGGACCCTGTGCAGTCCCCCTTTTTTCTGAGAGTTTATGTTGATTCACAGCAAGCGATAATGATGAAATTCAACATTCTCTTTTGTTTTAAATATGCTCTTATTTACTAATTAGCACTCAAATTTCATAACAGTTGTAGAATTTTTTTATATTTTGAATGCATGTTCATGTTTTACATTGCACACACATGGTTTATGAAGACGTTGTAGTTAATATCTCAGGGTGCATGAATATGTTTTCTTTTCACATGCAATTGTTGATACAGTAAAAAAACAAACAAATGCAAATATCAAAGTAAATGATCAGGAGAACTTGCAAGCCAAACCTGTTAATGGAAACTGGAGCACTGATGTAGTCCGTCTTGAAACTTGGAGCACTTAACTAGAAATAGAACAAAACTAATGTCATTTAAATACAGATGAACAATCATAAATGAAAGGAGCAGCAGGTGCAAGAAGTAAAATGGCATGAAATGATTTCCACTTTATTTAAGTGAAACACTACCAAAGCAAACAACACACAGGTGTGTAAAAAAACAACTTAATTCTGCAAAGCTCCAGTATTTTTCAATTCTTTTTGGGTGCGACAGATGAGTGAGCCCATTAGACATGTCAATCATTGTTTTTCACTTTTACATTTCTTATTTGCTCTAGTTATAGCATTATTTGTAATCGTCCTTAAGTGTGAACATCGGTTTGTTTATACTAGAACAAAGAGGGCGCAGACATGCTATAGACTCCATAACATGCCTTTGTCCTCTGGCTGGCGACCAGTTCAGTGTTGGGATAGGGTCAGCTTAAGACCCCTTGTGGGTAAGCAATACATGGATGTATACATATAATTTCACATTTTGATACTGGATTAAAAAAATCATGACAAATAATTTGGGTTGAATCAACAACTTTTTCTATATTTCTACTACCCCCCCCCCCCCTTTTTTTTTCTCCACAGACACACAGTCGATTTTTATTATGACAAAAATAATGTAAGACAATGTTGTCGTTTGGGCAGATTGTGCTGGAGCCAGCAGTGATCCAGGATGTGTTGTCTGCTGGCAGCCACCTTCAGTTGCTGGAGCTTCTCAGCATCTGCTCCCACTACCTCATTCAGGTACAGAATCATTCACCATCCTCTTTCCCTCATATCATGGAGGCAATACAGGTGCTTGTCCAAAAAATTGAATATCCTTGAAAATAGATTGGGCCCACATTGTAAGTGATTTCAAGTATATATTTGTTTATCTCTACAATTTTTGGGCTTCTAGCTAATAAAACCCACAAAAAGAGGATTTCAAAAAAAATTGAATACTAAAAAGCACCTGTGTATATTGTATATAGAAGTGGGACTTTAATGCATTAATTAATGAGGTATAGTGTTTTGGAAAATACATCAATGAATGATTAATTACGAATAATGTTTCTGATTGGTTGATGCTGACAATGATGGTGCTGTTTTTTTAAATTTTGTAAAAAAAAAAAAGCTAACTTCCTCCTCTCATCTAATCCCTTTTATGAAACCTAAGATTCCTCCTCACATATTATGTCAAACAAGTAACCTAATTTGTCTTTTTTTTGTAATCTCATACTTACATTCTTTATTCATCGTCAATAAGCGAAGTGCGCACTACGTTTGTGCATGCGTGAAAACAAAAGCGAGACTACCAACTAACCGTCATTTGAATGGCGGAGATTAGAGTGGTGACAGCTTTTGCGTAACTGTACATCTTAAAGCTTGAAAGTCAACCCCCGAAGTCAGTAAACCACATGCTATGCATGTTTAAAATACATTAAATAAAAAACTAATTTTCCAGCGATTGAAATGTTATAAAACAGAGCTCATTCCATTGGATCCAATTCATTGTCAATAACCGTATGGTAGTTTAGCCTACCCACAATGCACCACGCCGCTACCCATAATGCACCATGCGGTCGAGACGCTCATTTCGCTTATATGTAGCACATTTCCCACAATGCAACTGATTCCACCAGAGACTGTGTTTTGAAAATACTGGCTATGAGGCCTTTAAGCCACTGGCGGCCAAAAGCGAAAAGCGGCTTCATGCAGGCACGCATGCACGGGCATACTCATGCTCGTACAGGCACTTGTACGAGCACACACACATGCACATGCACATTTTGGATTACATATATCCAGAGGACTGCAGCAGCTCTTTGGCACTCTCGTGTGCAGGGACGTGCAATGACATTTTTGGGGCCAAGTGCTGAAGCCTAAAAAACTTTATTTGGGGTTAATAAGAAGCACTTAAAATGATGGCAAGCGTGGTTGACTCCTGTTTAAATCAGTTTGATTAATTCTGAACACAGCCACATTTCCAGTTATCAGAGGGTGTGTACACTTATCCTGCTTGTTTCTTTTACTACTCATCTCCAAAAGCAAAAAACAAACAAACAAACAATCAATTAAGTTACACTGATTTTACAGTAGGTCATATTAAAGGGATCCTTGATTGGGCTGAACATTGACACTTATGTAACGTCTGTATGTAAAAATTATATTAGCACTAAAATTCACCACCTGAAAAACTCAAGAAGTGATTTCAGGGGTTTTTTTGGGACGGCTTTCAGCACATCTTATAACACCCAATTTGAGAGTCGGGACTGCTTCATTGACACAACAGTCTGAGTACCTCAGGGAAGGGACACTTTAAGGGGAAGTCAACCCAAAAGGTTTCTTATGTTCTCTGCAACCCCACTAGTCCAAACATTCTCATTAATATTGCATTGATGAAATATGAGTTAAGCAGCATCCTTTCATTTTGCCACTTGCTGACAACTGAAAATTATATTACAGTTGTTCAGGGCTCAGGTAACGACCAATCATGGCTCAACTGTTTTCTGAAACTGAGCTGTGATGGTTACCCGAGCCCTGAGCAACTGAGGAAAATTCGCACAATTACTGGGCTTGGTAAAGTTCTTGAAAAATCCTTCGTGAGGATTATTATCTAAGTGAAGCACTCAACACTTTTACAGTAATTAGAAATGACATTATTCAACATTTAATATAGATGACCTGTTCCCAACCGTTTTTATAATCATATTGTTGATGAAAATAACACTAATGCCATTCTTCACTTCATATATTTTGCATTATAAAATATAAAATATTGAATTTATGAAAAATTATCATTACTGTATTCCAAAATTCCCATTTACTTACTGAATTAAAAAAAAATGCCATTCATTTCATGCAATTTATTCTTATTTTATGTGACTCTCCTTATCCTGGAGATAGTAATGGCCTCTCATTTGCATAATACACATTTAAAAATTAAATTCTCCTTTAAATACTTGTGTGTGAGTACAAGGTCAGTGCATCCAGAAACACCGCTCACGCGACTACAATATACAACTGTAGTACAGGGTATCCATAAAGTCTCTTTACCATTTAAAAAATGTAGTAAAAATGCAATTGATTAGATATTTTATTCAGATTTGTTCTATTGTATTCAGTGTTTAAAAAAACACACAGTGTTTATCATTACTGACCTTAAGCAAAGGATTACTGATGCCATTGCCACAATTGATGAGGCTATGCTACAGCGAACATGGCAAGAAATCGAGTACCGTCTTGATGTGCTTCGTGCAACTAATGGTGCCCATGTAGAAGTGTATTAAAAGAGGTAAAAAAAAAAAAAAACCTTTAATAAACGCTGAATACAATAGAACAAATCTAAATAAAATATCTAATCAATTGCATTTTTAATACATTTTTGAAATGATAAAGAGACTTTATGGACACCCTGTATATCTTGCATGTTGAACACTCAGTTAAATACCAACGGCAAACATTGCTCTTGTGAGCCATCTGGTGGTTTCACAACGTTATGGAGCAACAGCTGACCAGGCCTTATCATTTGAAACAGACGAGCGTTAAGTGATTGTTTATTCATGTCAGTTACTATAAACACACATGCATACTTACGTATGACCCAAGTTGCACCAGATGTTGCATTAATGGGAGGCAAGGTCAAATTATTATTGATTTACTGGTACACATTACATCAATACTGGCATTAACAATCCGATTGAGTAGCGTGTCACTATGACCTACCCGCATAATTGTGATTGTGAATAATGATGTGCAGTGAATACTTAATTGATCAAAGCCATCTTTGCTGTGTACAGTATTTCAATTTAATTGAAAATACACCAATTATCAAAACTCATTTGATTGTTTAATTCGAATGAAATAAAATAATCTTAATCAAAATGTATCCTGTGTAGAATATGTACTTTGATTTATGTCATTACGTGCACGACACTGTCAACATTCAGGGTATACACTCACTGCTGTATTCGCCAATGCCACAAGGTGGCAGTCGTATTCCACATTTTCAAACTACTTTGATCCCACCACCCCCCCAACACTTATTGCCTTTCTCCCTCACTGCTTTTTCATTACACTGTGAGATTGAAATCAGCTTACGCTTAATGTAAAAGCTGCACATTTGTGGCTTGTCTGATAAAGCACATGCGCTCTATAATAAATGTTTGCCAAGTGGGAATGCGTGGCATTTGTTCTTAACTCAAACTTAGATTTTACTGTAATATTGGAGTGTGTACTGAATGGATACTAACAGAACATTTAAGCAAATGTAAGAGATGGCGATTCATATTTATAGAAAATAATTTCGACCATTCTTTCTTTTAGAGTAATTAATATCGAAACTCTATCTCTCTCTGCACATTTGCAGGAATTGAGCAGCGTCAACTACTTAGAGCTGTACCGTGTGGCCGACCTCTTCCACCTTCCCTCCTTGGAGGAAGCCGTGGTGGACTTCTTGGTGGGTCACCTGTCTGAACTGAGCCAGACACGGCAGGAGGAGGCCCTGCAGCTGCCGTTCCGCCTTCTCAAGGAGGTTCTCAAGAGTGACCGTCTCACTTCGCTGAGTGAAGAAGAGATATGGAAGGTATGGAAATGTGTGAGTTTGTGTGTTTGTCCGCGTGTTGTTCAGTTGCAAGGCTTTATTGTCATAGATCTGTGCATAAATGCACAAAATGTGAATTTGATTCAGATACTATGCTCCAGTTTAATTACAATCTTGGTTTCTGTTATTAATAAAACAACTACGTTTATAAAATGCAACTCAACATTATTTTAACTGTAAAATGGATCAAATGAAATAACCCCTCCCAAAACAAAGAGCAACTGAAAGTGACATGTTGAACAATGCAGAAGTTGGCAATTTTAGAAAGTAAAGGATTTTCAAATAAATATTGAATCTTATTCCCCCACATACATTTTCCCATACGTTTGCTATACGGCTTTTCCTCACGCTAGGGTCGCAGGTGAGCTGGAGCCTATCCCAGCTGACTTACGGCAATACGATACACCCTGGGCTGCTCACCAAACAATCACAGGGCGCAGACAGTATAGACAAAGAAACATTATGGCGTCTTCAATTAACCAAAAATTGTGGAATGCAGACGTAAGCCGTAGTACTTGGAGAAAACGGAAGCATGGGGACAACTTCAGCGTGGTTTTGGATCACTAACCTCTCAGAACTTTAATTCTCTTTCCCAATACTTTTGTCCACCTAAAATGTGTTCTTCTAAGTTGGTGTCTTTTTTCCATCTTTGTTTCAAAATCTTTTCATTCGACAGAAAAAAATAAAGGCATTGGCCTTTTGGAGGGAGTGTATACGATTCTACTGATAAAAGATCAAAGATGATATGCAGTGATGTGCAATAACATGAAATGCAAATCTCAGAGATGGAAATTAAAGCTACTGAATGCAGAAAATGTTATTTTGAATCGCTACTGCCACCTGTGGCCGAAAAATTTAATTGTGTTTTCACTTCTTCACATACACAACGCGCACATGACGTCGCATCACATCCGCAGACAGAGAGCAGGAAATTTGAACCCGAATCCAGTCTGATAACCAGAGGTTGGAGGCTTTCAAGGAGTACCCATTATGAACAGCTAAAGTGTTAATCTACTAATTAAAAAAAAAATTCTGTCATAAGTGGTCAGATAAATAGGCTATTGTAATGCTATTTTTTGGGCAATTTGTTGAATGCAACTTAAGTGCACAATCTTGAAAGGTAATAATCAAAGATTATACATGTACTACATTTAGACATATAGGAAGGAGTGTACTTGGTTTGGAAAATGGATGTATGGATAGGAATCAAACCAGGGGTCATTTGGTCACGGGTCACATTCTCATTCACTTGACGAAGCTGCTCCAAAGACTAGAGATGAAACCATGTATTTTATTTTATTTTTATTTATTTATTTATTTTTTTGTGTCACTGCTAATACAGATTATTGGTAGTCAATATATTTGGAGTGCATATTCATTTTCACTGAAAGGGAAAATATGGACATAAATATTTTAAGAAATTTAAGCATATGTTTATTGAACACCTTTTGAGAGTAGCAAAATGTTTACAGACATATTTGTTTTAAAATTCTAACAAAAAGTGCAGGGAGGTCCCAGTGTTAAAAAATTAAATGAAAACAAACAAGTTTTTTGTTTTGTTTTTTGCTTTCTTTATTAATTCAAACTCCAACATCCAATTCAAACTGAGCACACAAACCAGAACAACGCTGTCAAACAAGATACAAGAAAAAGAAAACACACAAAACAAAAACAAAAAAACAAATGATCTAATCAGACATTTTTTAAGTTATTAAATAACGACAATACAATACAATACAATACAACAAATCAAAACCAAAGGTCGACATTTAATAAATCTACATCTGTGAATAAACTGTTTTGCCATTATTATCAAAGTATTGAGCATCATTTCCCTTTTTCTGTCTTGTCGTTACAATCCCAAACTTAATATTTTTGAAATCCAGTGTTAGTGAATCCTTGTCCTCCGAAATCCAGCGCTGAAATGCTTCCCAAAATATATTGGTGTACTGTACACACATTCAAAAAAACAAATGTGCCAAAGTCTATGAAAACAAACAAGTAAATTCCAAAATTTCACATTTTTAACTTCAAACAAAAACAGAAAGTCATGTAGAGTGTCAGCAGCATGCCTTGTAATGTTAATTGAAAATTTGAATAAATAGTTCCCTGAAGCTAACACAGGTTCAAATTAAACCATTATAAGCTATCACCTTTAAAAATATATATTTTCAAAAGTTTTTTTTTAAAAGGCAGATGATGACGTTCATGAAAATGCGGAATATCGGCGACGATAATCGGTCCGGCCGATGATTGGTTTATCCCTACCAATGACTTATAATAATGCAAAGCAATATCAGAGTTTTTAACTTCAGGCTAATTGTATCTTGGTGCACAACTAGAAAAACACAACTGGAAATGATTGACACGGTACAAAGCAAACACGCTGCTAATAGAACAAATTAAACACTGCCATCTGCATCTCATATAATGTTTGTTTGTGTTGACCTGCAAATCACAGTGGTCTTTTTCCGACTGTGTGTGTGATTGATTGCCATGCATTCATGCATGTGTGTAAGCAAGCAATCCTGGCTTGTATGCCTGTCTGATGAAGTGTCAAGGTGTGTGCGTAGACGGCAGCGTGAGGACTTGCCATTTTGACTGTTCATTTGCGCCAATCAGCCTCCCCCCATGTGCCCTCCCTCTTTCCTCCCTTTCTCTCTTTCTCCCCTTCTCTTTTCTGATTAGGCCCTCCGCGCCTCCATCAGGGCCCCAATCCCCCAGCTGTCAGTCGCCCGCTCGTCTGATTGAAAACAATCAGGCCTCTGATGGCACAATTACGCTGACCCCTTAACCAGCCGCCGCCGACATAATCAGTCTCTGATTAGGCTGCTTTAGGCCTCCTTCACTGCACCCAGAAGGTTAATTTGAGCATCAGACGGAAGCGGACAGGAAGAGGGGGCCATCGTCCGAAATTGTGAGCGCACCAATATCGGACCGATAGAGCTCAGCTGTCAATCATTGTCACCCCGAGTTTTCTCAGAGACTCGCGCTCGGAAAATCACATTTTCCCCGGCTTTGTTCCCCCCTCTTCTTTCTTGCCATCCTTTTGCTCTGCCTTCATGTAGCTCACCCCCTCCCCTCACCTCCCCTCGCTCCCTCACTATCTCTTTCCCTCACTTTACCCTTTTTACACACACACACACAAACACACATGCGCTTGCTCTTTCAGCGTGGAGCGGAAGGAGTTGATTTATTCTGTGCCCCGAGGAAGTTGTGTGATGCAGCGTGACCTTCACAGTCAGCCGCCGCCATGCAAACACACACGCGCACACACACACACACACACACACACACGCACACACGTACGCTGTCACTTCAGAGCTATGAAGCGGAGGAAAGCAGGGTGAGCGATGGCAGTTACCACAAAATGATGGAATCCTGACTTTGGTGTTTGTTGCCGTTTTTCCACCTTTAGAGTAAAGCTAAGGCTAAGATAATCTACATTATGATTTATGCATGACACAATTGTGACTTATATTGCATATCAAAATCTATATTCTTACAAATGAGTCTTCACGGTAAAATCACTTTGTTTACGTGATAATGAAATCATTCTGACCTCACAGCAGCTAAATAACCTTCCACAGTTCTCAAGTTCAATTACCCAGTTTGCCTGCATTAAACAAAAAAGTGTGCCCGTGCATATTTACAGTTGTGTTGGTTTGCCAAAGTCTTTCATAATAGCCTGTAGGTATCTTAAAAAATAATTACGGTTTGGAGTCCTCCATTGTTTATTCCCTTCAAATTCCCCCTGCACCTTTTTATTTGTTAATCAGCATGTTTGCCTTCTTTTACTGTTTTGGTTTATGCCTTGGTGCTGTTCTGAACCCATAAAAGGACTAATGATTGATTATTTCTATCATTTGTCTTTTGTGGGTGCTACGAGTAAGGCATTCACACTGATGTTGTTGTGTATCAAATTGATTACAATAATCTTGCAATGGACATCACTGAGAAGAAAATATACAACTGCCTAAAATATTTTTTTTCTAATGGGGCAATATTCTGAGAAAAAAACTCTCAAATTTGCGAGAGAAAACTCGTAAATTTGCCACTTTATAAAGTGGCAAATTTGCAGGGGGGGGGGGTCTGAAACTTACGAGAAATACACGTAGCGTAGCTATAGTCTAACGTGAAGAGTCGTTGGTGGTTAATGGGACACTGTTTATAAAATGAAAAGGCAGGATGGAGACGGATTCATTCTTAATTTAAGCTTTACTCATCATACACGGCAGCTAGAGCGACAACACTTCCAGATTCCCTATCAGCTGACTAACCAATCAGAAGCTAGCATACTTTAGGTAAATGCAAGTGAATGATGGAGAACAGCAGATTCGGCACATCAACTTAACTTGTTGTACAAAAAAATATGTGTAAAATATAATTCTGTAAACAAAAATGTACAAGTAAATATTTATTTTAACAAATTAACTTAAATGCTTGATCCTCAGGGTGTGGACCTTCGCAAAGCGAGGCATCTTTGTCGCTGGCCGTACGCAACGCTTCAAAGTGCGAATGCTATGATATGGTTGAAGCCATTACTGTCTCCTTATTTGAAAACCCGACCGAAAAGTATTGGCACAAACATACAAGTAGTACGCTATGTGTATTTCTCGTAAGTTTCTGAGGGTTTTTTTCTCGCAAATTTGCCACTTTATAAAGTCGCAAATTTATGAGTTTTTTTCTCGCTAATCTGCCACTTAATAAAGACACAAATTTATGAGTTCTTATCGCAAATTTGCCACTTCATAAAGTCACATATTTTTGAGTTTTTTTCTCGCAAATCTGCCTTTTTATAAAGTCACAAATTTGTCACTTTATAAAGTCACAAATTTATGAGTTTTGTTGTCGCAAATTTGCCACTTTATAATGTCGCAAATTTAGGAGTTTTTTTGTCGCAAATTTGCCACTTTATAAAGTCACAAATTTGTGACTTTATAAAGTCACAAATTTATGAGTTTTGTTGTCGCAAATTTGCCACTTTATAAAGTCACAAATTTATGAGTTTTTTCGCGCAAATCTGCTACTTTATTAAGTCGCAAATTTAGGAGTTTTTTTGTCGCCAATCTGCCACTTTGTAGTCGCAAATTTATGAGTTTTTTTACTTGCAAATCTGCCACTTTATAAAGTCGCAAATTTAGGAGTTTTTTTCTGGCAAATTTGCCACTTTATTAAGTCACTAATTTGCCACTTTATAAAAACACTAATTTGCCACTATATGAAGCCACAAATCTACCACTTTATAAAGTGGCAAATTTGTGAGTTTTTTTCTCGGAACATTGCCCCTGCCTATGAAAAAATATTTATTTATATGTGGCCCTAATACGCCGTCGTAAAATGTGCATTTTGGTTGGTTTATTTTTTTCTCAAGGCTTATTTTCACCAAAATATTTTACTATTTCTACATAATTTGTAGTATAATGGATAGAAAAAAAATGTAATAGGCGCCAACTAGACTAACTTTGCATTCATTCATATTGCTATGATGTCATCCCTTTTAATGTGGTATCGGGAAATTCTGTCATATTCTTATGTCGCATTTGAGCTTTTCCTATTTGTATTTGCTATGATTCTGAATAAATAATGCCAGTGTCAGCCATACATTGTGAATTACAATGTTCTCTTTGCACAAATCCACTACTTCCTGAACTCAGTACCACTCCTTCATTTTCTGACTTGATGATTGGACAGATTGATTAATCCAGGTTTGTCTGGCCATTGTCGTAATGGTTACTGAATTCAGGCACACCTGGATTAATCAGTTTGTTTGAAAATAGATGGATAATATTTTTATTTTACTTTGGCTTGATAATTGTTGTAACATATCCATACTTGATTCACCTTTTTGTGTTATCCTTTTTAGTTTGTCGTCATGTGGTTGGAACACGACTGTCGCTACCAGTACACTGAGGATCTTCTGCAGCATGTCCGCTACGGCCTGATGGACGTCTCAACCCTGCACCACCTAGCCTGTAGCCACCCCCTGGTGCAATCCAGTTCCACTGTTGCTGCTCTGGTAGACGAAGCCCTGGACTATCACCATAGCACCTTCGCACAGCCCCTTCACCAGTCAGCCCGCACCAGGCCTCGCTTCCAGTCCCTCACTCTCTACATCGCCGGGGGAAGAAAGCGGGAGGTGTGTCGAGTCCGGGAGCTACGTTATTTCAATCCGGCCGCACAGGAGCACGTACGTGTGGCGGGAGGCTCCAATTGGAGCGATTTGGCACCCATGGACACTGGGCGCAGCCACCACTGTGTGTCTGTTATGGGGAACTTCCTCTTTGTTGTGGGCGGCGAGATGGAGCACAGCAGCGGGAGGACGTGTGCGGTCAGGACTGCTTGTCGATATGACCCCAGGGCAAACCGCTGGACTGAGATAGCGTCCATGAAGGCTTGCAGAGAACATTTTGTACTGGGAGCTTTGGGTCAGTACCTGTATGCGGTGGGTGGCAGGAACGAGCTGAGGCAGGTGCTTCCCTCGGTAGAGCGTTACTGTCCAAAGAAGAATAAATGGACATATGTGCAACCCTTCGACCGTTCACTTTCATGCCACGCAGGCTGTGTGGCTGAAAACCTGCTCTGGGTCTCAGGTAAGCACCAATAGAGATACACACGATTCTATTAGTATGCTATGTTATCAAACGTACTGATACACACCTTGCCTTTTTATCATACTGCTTGGTAAACATGTTTTTAATTATGTTTCACAGGTGGGGTGACAAACACAGCTCAGTACCAGAATCGACTGATGGTATACGAGCCAGAACAGGTAACCATTTGCACTGCCACATTGGTGACAATGGGGTTGAAGTATGGGCTGATGGTAGGTCATTCCATCCTCTCCCTTTGGTCCCAGACACTCCTTGTAGAATCACATCTGGATATCTCTCTGCATTGAGATTGCTTCCAATGATAACATTCGGACACCACTACAAAATGGCGTGACCCCTCAGTAGGGAGTAGGGTGGACATTCGGACACAGCCTTGGTCTTTTGAGTACAGGAAGTACGCTGATCTGTATATATTAGTGGATAGCCGATAGCCCATACACGACCGTGCAAGCCGTTGAAGCCACAGGGCGGCCATCTTACCACTCCCATTTCGCAAGCAGACTACTGTATATACTTTACGTTATGTGCTGCTTTGAAAACACCAAAATGGTGGCCCTGCGACTTCAAAAGTCTTGGCCTATCCGCTATCCAGTTATATACAGATCAGTGAGGAAGTACTTGTACGCATAGCCTCTAGCCACAGACTGAATGAATAGACTAACAATGCTGCTTACTCGCTATAGTAAGAAGTGAAACCAGAATTTTTACCCTAAAGGGGAAGTATACCTCAAAATTGTCTTTACAATATGTTGTATGTGCCTCCACAAGTGTAAACATAGCATTCAGATTAATAGTGTGTTTGTGGAATATGAGTTAAGCAACATAATCCAGCTGTTTTTATTCATCCTGGGAGTGGGTGGGGTGTGTGTGTGTTTTTGGGGGCATTTTGGCACTTGTTGTTGACTCAAAATGACATCACAGTTACTCAAGTAACAAACAATTACGGCTCAGCTTCAGAAAACAGGTGAGCCGTAATTGGTTGTTACCTTAGCCTTGAACAACTTTGATGTCATTTTCAGTCGACAACAGCTAGTGACAAAATGACCGCCCCCTGAGATTGATTAAAAACAGGAATGTTTCTGCTTAATTCATATTCCACTAACGCAATATTATCAGAATGCTGTATTTAGACGAGTGGAAATGCGGAGAACATATTGTGAAGAACTTTTTGGGGTTACTTCCCCTTTAACTTTTATTATTGACTGCATGTCAATGCAGTCAATGGCAACAGCAAAACAAGCTTTTTTTAACATTCGGCTAATTTTCCAGGGGCGTAACCCACATAACAGCTAAACTGCTCATCCCAAAAATGTGTGTTCCTTACAAAAATGCCACCTTCCAAAAAAGTATTGTTACAAGAAATACTCTTCCGAACACAATTACTCATTCTTTTGATACATCATACAGAGATTTTTTCTCATATTTATATTTATTGGTAGTATAACTCATTTCACACATTGGGATATTTTGTGCTCTTGCGTAGTGGTATCTCATCTGTGGGTATGTGTTCCCACATCATTTGTGTTTGAATATTTGTTATTTGAAGGGAAAACACTCCCGAATTCAATGCTAACTTCCTGTTAGCATTTAAATGGGAACCTCCCTTCGCTCTTAGCATTAGCGCTAGGCTAGCGATGTTTTAAAAACGAAGCATGTTCTGTATTTAAATATACAGTGGATGTCATTCTTATCGTCGTGTGTTTAGTTTTACAGTTAACTCTAACAGGCGTGTCACCAAACAGCTTAGAGGACACTAAAGGACTACAGAATAACATACGCTACACACTTGCTAGTTGCTAATGCTACTCAAGCAAAATGGTGCATTCAGGGTATTTTCACAGCGTCTGAAACTTTAGTTGTCTTCGATGATAATGTTTTAGGGGAAAATAATCGGCCAATTGTTTTGGCCGATGTTTGAAGGGCAATAATCGGCTGATTAATCGGTTGGGCCCTAGTATTAATATTAGTAGTAGTGTATCGGATGATCTCACACAGCACACTGGTTGGAAATGTCTGCCCTATGAAATCAAAGTACAGTACAGAGAAATATGGTTTAAAGTACAATAGTCACACACAGCCAATTACAGTGGATCGCATTGAGCTCCGGTGTGTTTGTGTATGCATATGAGCCAGCTGTTAACAAGGCCTCTGCATCTTTCTGGGGCTGCACATAATGTGGAGGTATGCGGCATGTTTACATGTGAGGCGCGCATCCATATGGGTCTGTGTTTGTTCGTGTTGGCCTGGAAGCAAGGGAGGGAGGCACGGGAGAGCCTCATTTGTATTCACCAGCGATCTACATACACCTGCCAGAGCAACAGCAACCCATACCCCCACCCACCCACTGTACCCTCAACAGATGGCCACCCGTCAACACACACACATACACACACTTTCTGTACCTCAATCAAGCTCTCTCTCTCTCTTTCTCTCTCTTGCTCTTTCTCCCTGACACAAAATCAGCTTTAATACACTTAATGAAATGAGCAAGGACTGTCTAAAAATGGAATGGCTAACATACAATTTGAAATAGTCATTAGTACAAAGCGGAGCTCCAGTGCCATATTATTTATCTAGTATACTGAGCATAACATCAAATACCCGAAGCATGCTTGAATATTAATCTTATTCATCTACCTTCACTCCCTCTCCTCACTTCCTTTTAACCCTTAATTCTTTCCTCCTCGCCGTCGTCTTCTTCAGGACCAGTGGTTAGCACGCAGTCCGATGTTGCAGAGGCGCGTCTACCACGTGATGGCAGCGGTGAGAAGGAAGCTTTACGTGCTCGGGGGGAATGACCTGGACTACAATAACGACCGGGTCCTGGTGCGCCACATCGACTCGTACAACCTGGACGTGGACCAGTGGACGCGCTGCTCCTTCAGTCTCCTCACAGGTGGGGAAGGTGGAGAATGGCCACAACGCACGGGTACAAAAAGAGTTGTGCAATGCAGAGCATTTACTGTAAATGTTTGACAAAGCTTGAATCAGCTTGGCTCAAATTAACATTTACCAAAAGATCCAACGCAAGTGCTGTTTGAATTGGTCTGCCAGTAAAAATATAATTTTGTTTAAAATAATAGTAAATTAAAAAAATATTTATTTAATAATACATGAATTTTGTTTGAGGTAATATAAAACACAGTATTTTGGTTACCTTATTATTCACATGAGAGTTACAAATAATTCTTGTGCAGTTTTAAACCATTGCAAACATCAATTATGAACTGATTTTTCAATATCTTGTGTATATTTAACTCATTCACCCCAGACATTTTTTTACCAAAGCAACCCCCTTCGCTCCCGGCTGGTTCACTGGATTTTGACTGATTTTGCAAGGCTCACAGTATATTATGTTCTATTGTGATAAAAACATGAAACCTACCAAAAGAAAGATTAGAGTCTCTTCCTTCATCAGGAAAAAAATATATATTTGTATCAGTTTCTGTTTTGCATCAATTAGCATTTGAATAAAGCTAAGTTCCATCATTATTTACAAGTCTGTTTAAAACTGGAGAAAAGCGCTATTTTGCAACATAGCCCTTGCTGATCTCTTATACTTTGCTGCCACCTGCTGGCTATTTTTATGTAATAGCTACAATTGCTTAAAGCCCCCTGTTCACGTCAGAAGCTGTATCAACGCCTTCTGTATGCTCTTGCATTAAAAAAAAAACGTGTAAATACCCTTTTGGGAGTGAAGGACAATTTTAAAAACGTGTTTACACGTTTTTGGGTTTGAATGAGTTAATCAGCAGGCACAATCATTTGTTTTGGGTCTCTTGCGTATGACCTTATGTTCTGGCCAGTCACTTCATATTTGATGTCTTAAAAGGCAAGTAGAGATTTCAGTCATAATTTTATCCACTAATATCAATTAGTCAATTACTTCAGTCAGTGCTAATCTTAAAGAGGGTCACCAGTTGAGACAAACAACCACCCACATTCACATCTATAGACAGTGCATTTGTTTTCAATTTTTTTGGGGGGAAATACTGTTATTATTGTGAGGTTTGTTTAAAAACACTCAAATTATTCTTGCTGAAATTATTAAAATTACTGAATCCTATGCTGAGCACCATTTGCATAGCTCAAGGGTGTTTTTTTCTCCAAGGGCAGAATACAGAAAAATAGAAAGATGTAAGAGCCACAGCGGCTGGCTCTCCGCCGAGCAATGGGAAACGGCCATTAAGAAATCAAGGTAAGCCTCGTAGCGTTCTTAAAGAAACTGCATGCGATTGGGAGAGCTCATTTCTTTAGGAACGCTACGAAGCTTACCTTGCTTTCTTAGTACGCGTTTCACATTTCTCGGCAGAGAGCCAGCCGCCATTTTACGTCACTACTGAAGGCCTTGCGACGGGAATAACAATGGCGGCGTACGTCCAAATAAAGTTTCTACAAAATGTATTAAACTGGAAATGATTTATGAAATATAAATCTCATAGTTATGTTAGTAACAACCAAATACATCATATAGAGCAAACTTGTCATTGCAGTCGGGGTTCCTTTTAACTTAAACACCGTAAAACCAATCAATCAATCAAGCACATTGTTAAAATAATGTCGTTATTTTGAAAAACTGCCATGTCAGGCAAATCATTTAGCATCTGAATCCCATCTCCACATTCACAGTCAAGAGCAATCTGTAATAAGCTAGGATGGCCATACAAATCGAAGAAAGTGGATGAAACCATTTTGGTTTTCTGTGACAGAACTATCTTTATCCTCCAAATTAGCAAGAGAAATTCTGTTGCTGTTTTAGCTGTAAGTGTATTTGTGTCTTAGCATATCTAGAAAAGTTATTACGGCTGTGGTAGTCCCCATTACTCTCGTCCACCCACCCGCACTTTGACAGCTACACTTCTGCTCACCCTCACCCTAAAAAACAACAACAAAAAAACACATTGCAGTCCATGTAATAACTTATTTTCAGTAGGTACTGAGTAGGCTAAGGGCCGCTAAAAAAAAACTAAAAGGGCCATAGATCTCAGATCACAGTCTATTTAGATTTAGAGAGACGCATAATTTGCATAATCCTTTGAAATGTGTTGTAGTCAGTCGACTCGTCACCATATCCTACTTCGTTACTTCTGAAATTGAAATAAACCTCTGTCATGTTTAGAAGATTAAAAAAAAATGCTGTTCATCAAGAGCACTTACATACATACACATACTGTATAAATACTTTTTATGATTATATGATTGAAAGTTTAGATGATTTTTTCCCCCTACCCATGTATGTTTTGTTTATTTTATTGTTTTATGTGCTTTAACAGTATATAGTACACTGTTTTATGTGTGCAAAAGTTCAAGATTTGTCTGTCAACACCTCCACCTACCTGTGCCGTCTTCTGTGCTCATCTTTGGCTAAGTGTCCTCAGCTCGGGTGTTTGAAGCTCTTCTCCTTCTCAGGTCAGAATGAGTCTGGAGTGGCGGTCCATGATGACCGGATCTATGTGGTTGGAGGGTACTCCATTTGGACCAATGAGCCTCTGGCATGCATTCAGGTGAGAGACGACTTTCACAGTTCAAACTTTTCATCAGCCTTTTCATTATCACAAATGTTCATTCTTAACTCATTCATTACCATTGATGGCTATAAACGTCAAAAATTCATTTGAACTATTTCTATTAGTTTAACTTTTTTTTTCCCACTTTTATTACAAGAGTATGAAAACCCATATTTTTTTATTGTACATTTAGAACTTATATGAAATTTGTGAATAATCACGAGTTAACTAGTGAAGTCATGCGATTAATTACGATTAAAAACTTAAATTGCCTGACGCCCCGAATTTTTATTTTTTATTTATTCACTGCCATTGACGGCTATAAACGTCAACATTTCATTTGAACTATTTCTATTAGTTTAACATTTTTTTCCCACTAATGTTAACAAAAATATGAAAACCTAGAATTTTTTTATTGTACATTTAGAAACGATATAAAATTTGTGATTAATTGTGAGTTAACTAGTGAAGTCATGCGATTAATTACAATTAAAAAAAATTATTGCCTCTTGCCACTAATTTTTGATCATCTTTTTTTTGTTTTATGCATTTATGGCAGTGAATGAGTTAACATAGTTTTAGACATTTTGACATTGTCATCTTACACATACACAATACAAAGGTTTGAAGTTTGGAGACCCCGGATAAAACTTTGTACATCCAAATTTCAGGTGCTGGATCTGAGCCGAGAGGGAAAAGAGGAAATTTTCTATGGGCCAACGTTGCCGTTTGCGTCCAATGGGATAGCAACGTGTTTCCTTCCTGCTCCATACTTCACATGCCCCAACCTTCAGACACTCCAAGTACCCCATCACAGGATTGGTGCTGTTTAAACCACTGCTCAACTATATGTTAGGACGCAAAGAGGACTGGTGCGGAACAGCCAGACCTTTGACAGTCAGTATTTGCAAATGTGATTTGAAAATAAAAATGATGGTATTTACTGTGACACTCTCCTGACGCTGCTCTCCTATCCGGAACCTATTGTGTTTTCCTGAAATGCAAACCAGTCATCCTGGTGTGTAGTGATTAACAAAAAAAGAAAAACACCTCAAAGGCATAAGCCAGTATATGCAGGCATTAATGCAAACCCTGGAACATAAATATTGTAACTTACTTAATTATTCACTCTGTCATGTCAATAAACCTGAGCAGCAAGCTGTTTTTTTTTTCAAACTTTGGCAGTGTACATGCTATCACCCTCTAATTCAAGACTTGTTTATTGTTACACACGCTTAGCATTCTCAGTATGTAAATGCACTTTTTATCATGCTGAAAATAATTCAGTGCGGTGCTGCCATTCTTTGTCTGAGTGAATACTGTATATCGACTTTTTCAAAAATAAATATTAATGAAACATGATTTATGTATTATTAATGTTATAGCTGGAACATCCAGAGAAAATGAGGGATTAGTCTCCTTGATCAATGAGCAGCAATAGATAAGTGATCAGTAAATTGATGAATTCTGCACGCACCACTGAGTAAAGTGTGAAGGACTCCAGACGAACCTCGCTGACGTGAGAAGAAACGAAATGACCACAAAAGGGACTTGGTGCAAACTAAGTCACACGGCAAGAAATTGCTAAGGCTTGCAATGAGACAGACTGGAAAAAATGACACACCATTTTCTCCCAATAGGGAACTCTACTTGCCGACAGCCATCTTTACATGTGCAACTTGGAATTCCAACCCATGAAAGATATAGAGCACCTGAATATGCTCACTTTACAAATGATCAAACAACTCATTTGAAATTTGAATGACATTTAATTGCAGATGATAGGCTCGTACAGTACAAATATATACAGTATAATACAATCTGGTCACACATATACATTGCATGATGTAAGTATACACTCAACAGGCATTAACAATCGGTATTGAGTGGAATACGAATGGACCAACGAATATGACATAAAAAGATGCTTGAAGCTGATTTGAGGTCTTAACTTCAGTCTGCTTCCAAACTTGAAATTTCTGCCTGCCCGCTCTCCCCGAGAAGACACAGCAGTTTCTTGTATGCACTTCTGTTTAACAAAAGAGGCGGAGCTGTCAAGTGAAAGAAAGCAACAACAAAAACCAGAGTGTGATTGATGTACTTTGTCACCTTAAGGTGGCGTTCTTGCCCAGCCCTCTCTTGTGTTCGTTGCTTCTCAGAGCCAGAGACAAGGTGGGAATGAGGGCTTCAACAACAGGAGGATCTAAAATAGCCACCGTCTCGACAACAATGTAAACCTGCCTGTCATAGACTCCCTCGTTCTCGGCCACAAATGACCTTGGAACATGAAAAAGAAAACGGTAAATGCATCGAGTGGAGCCTCTCAACTGCAAACACTGCAGCACATTAATAACGGTTACCTTAAGACAGACAGCAGCTGCTCGCACGGTCCTTGTGCAGACGCGGCGGCACATCGCTCCACTACAAGTTGGACCGCGTCTGTGCTTGTCTTCCTCACTACACAAAAATAGCAAGGATGGGATTTCACTGAAAAGTTTTCATACACAATTATATGTTGACAAATTCATACATTAAAAATATTGTAAAGTTGATGTGTTACAATAGTTTATTTCACAAAGTAATAGCCATTGTTTTTAATATATATATACACATTTTAAGAAGGCAAATTGTGATCTTTTATATTTAAAAAATATTGTTATTTATGTAATATTCTAATTTCATGATATGAATTTGTTATTACTAATTTCAACAAAAATTATTACAAATAAAATCATGGAATATTCACTGTGTGACTCATGACTATATGAGTAGCACTACTGAAATATATACATTTTACATGGTTTATTGTTGAGCAGCTAACGTTAAAAGAGAGGTGGGGCACACCTTGACATACGCCACATGGAAATGAGGGTTTCTCTGAGAGTACTGTAAAAATCATATCGATTTAATGTAATCAATTTATTGAGGGGACACCTGTCGAGTGAAAAGTGGTCCAAAGCAACTGAAGCTCACCCTGTGGGTCATTGACCAACATCAGGCAGCGCAGTAGAGAAGGAAGCGGCAGAGTGAGGAGCTCGGCGTCAGAGTCGCTGTTGCGTCTTAGAAGTTCCAACAAGAATAAGAGGACTGACGCCAGGCGAGGTGGGGGACAATGACCTTTGAACTGAAGGAAGCTCTCACTAATCGGAGAACGAAAGCGGAAAATCCACAAATTGGGAGTGGAAATTTAAACTTGGGGCAGATTTGATTTTGGAGACCTACCAGACCACCTGCAGGACAGTCCTCCTCAGCAAAGCCCCGGGGCCGTTTGGGATGTTCTCGCATGCAGCCAGAAGCACGGGATGGTTGGCGATGCTGCCCAATGAAGGTGAGGTGGGAAGGAAATGGTCGAGATATCGACGGATGATGGACTGGAGCTGCTGCTTCAGGTACATTCCTTGTGACGGCGAAACGCTGCAGGCCACCGACAGACCCTGCAGAGACACGTGCCATTTGCGCCACTTAAATATATTATACGTTGTTTCTAACCTCCCACATAATACTTCCGATTTACACCGCTCAAATTGCTTCAAAAATTCACGCCTTCCTGATTCCACATTACTTATAGTTTTCCCACAATTCAACGTTAAATATCAACTTTTCCCCATTCATTTTTAATGGGACTGACATTGAACTTTTTCTAAGTCCCACTTTGCAACTGTGTTATACTGTGGGGCATAACTTGGTAAAGTGGACCGTCCAGTAACCAGGACGTCGGGGGTTCAAATTCCACCTCCGACTGTACATTGCAAATATATCCATGGCCATTATGCTAAGTGAGATACAGGTATACCAACTGACTTATTAGGAAATGCATTCAAATTTCACTGAAATTATTAAATGCATGTGATACCTTTCAGCATCAGATGACCATTTCCAATATAGATATGCCGTTAGCCATGACCTTAAACAGCTCACTTAGCTCACTGGTAAAACATCCACCTGGCATTGCACAGGCATGCCAGTGCGTGGGTTCAAATCCGGGTTGGACCCCTGTTTTTTTTCTCAACTTCAATTTCTGAAATAGCCATTGTCCAATAATTTCACATCCATTTTATTTAACTTGTTCACTGCCATTGACGGCTATAGACGTGAAAAATTCATTTGAACTATTTCTATTAGTTAAAAAAAAATCCACTTTTTATGCGATAAATTACAATTAAAAATTGTAATCGCCTGCCGTCCCTAATTTTTAACAATCTTTTCTTTAAAAAAAAAAAGATTATTAAAAAAAAATGTCTATGTTGTTAACAAAAGTGGGAAAAATGTTAAACTAACAGAAATAGTTTAAAATGAATTTTTGACGTTTATAGGTATCAATGGCAGTGAATAAGTTAATGTCATTCACACTACAATGACTAATTTGTAATTTTCACATCATTTATCTTTCAATTTACTTCATAAGCATTCCACATACGTTCAAATCTTAGCATTCAGCTATTAGCATTTATTGTTTACTATTTCCACGCAAATTCTGCAGAAATGACACTTTGTCTAGTTGTATTCTATCATTGTGTGTTTTCTGATTGTGTGTCTTGCACATTGGACCCAAACCTGCAGATAGAGCGGCAAGCTGTTTCTTAGAGCCGCTTCTTGCTGAGTGAGGTTATGAGGGAGGAGCAGCCGATCCACAATGCCGAAGAGCAACTGCTGCGCTTTGGAAGTGACCAGCAGGGGGCTCCAGTGCTTCACGATGCAGCCTGGCACACAAGGTCCAACAAATGATAAACAATTGTTTCTTGCCGGGACACATACTTCCTGAATTGTGTCATGTGACTCTTACCCACGGCCCAATAGGCCAGCTGAATTCCTTTCTGATTCTTGCTGACTAAAGATGGTTTAATATATTTAAGGATGTCTCCCATATAGTCCAGAGCTCTGGTCACCATGGCTGAACGCTCGGACAAAACCTGCAGTCCGCTGTACACTCGGCCCACGGCCTGACCCCAGGAAAAAATGATAGGCGAGAGAAAAGCAGGACACATCTCTCATGCATGTGTTTTGTACATAAAAGGCCAGTTATGTTATCAATCTGTATGCCTTATTTGTACCGTACGAGACTTGCAGTTCACAACGCGATAGTGACATGTTTAGAGTAGAGCGCACGTGTCGCCCGTGAGTACGCCTTCACCTTCACAAACGTCTCCAAGGCCGAGGTGGGCTTTGTGATGGCGGCTGTGGGACAGAGGTTGGCTTTCTGCAGAAGATTGTCCACCTCAGGAAGCAGCAACACTTGGCGGGTCAGTTCACAAAGCTGCTCCTCCAAAGCCACGTCTACAGGACGGCGGATGAGTCGGACACAAGTAACAGAGGGTTTCAACTTCAGATCTCAAACAAGGCTAACAAAAATATGGCAAGGAAAAGTCACATTTGTCTTTTCACCTACATGCTGGGGGGGGGGGGGGATTAAATAACTAACAGTTTAGGGACACCATCAATGTCTTTTTTAGTATAGTATAATAGTGTGACTATTCCACTCTCTATATTCACTGATACCGATACCAAGTAACTGATACTAGTACTTTGGGTACATGAAATTTGTATTATACCAATGACATTTTAAAAAGAACTTGTGTTTATTTCTGACAAAAGGCAAACGATCATTGGCAGTTTAAGTTCAAAATAAAAATTTGAATTTCAGAGTCATTTGTAATAAACTAACTGAGAGTGCAAATGACAACTTTTGAAAAATAAATTGAAGTGCAAAATAATACAGATTCAACTGTAAACTGTTGACACTGGATTTTTTTTTAAATCACATCATTATTTCAGATAAGCCAATATTGGCCAATATAGATTGTTTAGTTTTTTTACTTATTCAAAAAAGGAAAACTATTGAACAGATTAATGCAACACACTACTGTAAGCATTAATACCAGTATCAGCCACCATCTTGTTACAGTTTTCCGATCAGGAACAGGGGTTGACATTAACGTTGGCCCGATTGCCTCTGCGTGAATGTCGGACTACCATTAGGATCTTCAAGTTTTCAGACTGAAAACTTCTCGGGCCAACTCATTACTTATTAACTCATTCACTGCCATTGACGATGACGATTGATTTTAAAGCTGAAATGTCTTCGACCAGTATTTTTAGGCATAAAATTGGCTTGGTAGCGCCCCCAAGATTTTATTTTATTTTATTTATTTTTTTAAACTTCATCCCTATTTAAAGTAGCACTAAGGAACTTTTCAACCATAACTCATTCACTGCCATTGACGTAAAAAATTAATTTGAACTATTTCTATTTAACATTTTTTTCCACTTTTGTTAACAAGAGTATGAAAACCTAAAAAATAAAAAATTACTGTAAATTTAGAACAGATATAAAAATTGGTGATTAATCGCGAGTTAACTATTGAAGTCATGCAGTTAATTACAATCAAAAATTGTAATTGCCTGCCAATTTAAAAAAAGAAAAGATTATTAAAGATAAGGGGCGTCAGGCGATTAAATTTTTTAATCGTAATTAATCACATGACTTCACTAGTTAACTCGTGATTAATCACAAATTTTTTATCTGTTCTAAATGTACAATTAAAAAAAATTCTAGGTTTTCATACAGGTTAAACTAATAGAAATAGTTCAAATGAATTTTTGACGTCAATAACCGTCAATGGCAGTAAATGAGTTAATAACTGGTAGTTACTTTGGTGTCGTGATTGGTATCGGCCGCTGTCATAAGTACCCAATACATTGAAATAAGGCAGAGTAACCATTTTATTCATCACTTAGCTTAACTTCTGTAACTGGCATTGAGTGGAAATTAGCATCAGGTGCACAAAACAGACACAACAGTCAGAAGTTTTATGAAGTATTGTATACAGCGTTCCCTCGCTATAGCGCGGTTCACTTTTTGCCGATTTTTTTTGGGTGTGCAAAAAAGTGTATATATACACAGTGTGGTGAAGGGTTTTATAGTCTTAAAACCTTTCAAATAAATGTAAAAACATAAAGCTCACTACTTTGCGGATTTCATTTATTGCAACCTAACCCGAGCGGAAAACGAGGGAACACTGCATTACACAAAATGCAATAATCGGCACATTAAAGTAACACTGGAGTCGAAATGAAACCATGGAGAGCAAGTGCGGTTTTACCTGCTCTGCTTTCAGATGCACAAAAGTGTTGCTGTAGAACACATCGGAACCAGGCCCTGACCGACATACTTTGTGACAAAGCAGACACAACGGCGCCACGATCGCCGTTGAGTGAAGACACCAGCTCTCTGAAAATCACATCCATGGTCAAAGGGCTTCAAAAGTCTTCAAGGGAACATGATTTGGCACCAACAGTTTACTAGAACCCGAATAACAAATATGGTGTAAACCAAAGATTATTTTGCGTGAACACTCGTATGTGACAGACCAGATCAGAAGTGAGTATTTATTTTTTGGGGTAAGGTCCGAGTGAGTCGAACCTGTTTTGAAGCAGATGAGGAAGGAAGCGCGTGACAAGAAGTGGATGAATCATGTCATCCCAGGCGAAGCATTGCAAGATGGACTGAACTGGATTGGGTTGAAGGTCCTGGCGGGCAGAGGCGGGCATCTCCAATGCCAGAAGAGTGAAGCCTGAGGGCATGAAATATGAATTGAGAATGGTCAAGGTGTCCATGTTTCAGTTTGTGCATGCGAGATGTGCGTGTGCCATCATCAACTATCACAGTTGACCTTCCTCACCCTTCATTTATTCAAAATTCTTCTATCAATTCAAAAGGCAGCAAAATTTAATTTCGCCTCCACTCTCCTCTCCTCTCTGCGTGTTTTTCAGCTGACAATGTTACTGACCTGCAGCCGCATCTGCCAACTGGGCTGGCGGAGTCTGAGAGAGGCGTAAATCGCGTAGTGGGGGGAAGAAGTTGTCCCAGAGTGCGTCTGCTACCGCCAGGTGAGGCTCTTTCACAACATTTTTGCTCGCCATCCGGGTCAAGGTGGGTCCTGACTGGACACAGTGTTGGTGTGCCCGTCTGGAAAAACAGATAAACAAATAAGTCCAATGCAAAAGTCAAACCTAGTGTGCAAGATTACAGCTTCCCCCTCTCCACCCCTCACTTTTTCCCCCCTTTTTTAATATTAATCCTGTTTCTCCACTGTTCCTCTCTCACTGCTTCTTAAGTGTTTTCGTGCTTCCCTCCTGGGGGATTACTGGGGGCTGCGGTGTGCTGCGGTGTGGAGCAGCAGAGTGCAGGATGAGATGTGGAAGGAGAGGAGGATATTATGGGTATAGAGGGGGAGCCTAGTGCTGATCCTCTGTACACACAATGTACTTTGGCTCTTCTGGCTCATCCCTGGCCCTCGCCGCAGCCTCACGAGCAGCCCCACGGTGGCTGGCATTAGCCCAGATAAGCAGCTGAAGAAGCTGTAATCTCATTTAGACTGGAGGTGATCCTTCTGTCCCCCTCAACTGCCCAGACGGGGGTGTGGGGAAGCAGGGGTTGAGGGTAGGAACCCCCTCCCTCGTACGCACGCTATCCCAGCCCCATCGGCACGCAAACGCACACACATTTCACTTCTTCCCTTCCAGCAAGGTTGCATCTAATCCAGAGAGAGCTGAGACAATCGATTAGACTCTGAATTCATTAGCCTCGTTACTACTGCGGAATGGGCCTCTCACACCCATCAGCCCTCATTGTACAAGGCATCGTCAGAGACCCTACTTAATCCTGCTAACTGACATTCCTTACAAGGTGTACCCGCAAACACACACATACATTAAACGTGGTGCCAACACAACACAGACACCAAAAAGTGCTTGGGATTTGACTTCTGAGTTCAAATGCAGGCAAGATGTTGGATAACAGAGACTCTTCATGGTATATCCAAATAAATACAAAGTAATAACAGAGCAGGGCTGGATGCATGGAAGCAACTCGAACACATGGAAGAACAGCTTGAATGAGGAGTTGAGATAGGGAACTTCGACATGCTGAGAGAAAACCTCGGCTAAGGAACAGGAAAAGTGTCATTCACTCTCCCTAGGGCAATGCTCAATGCTATATGACAGAATAAAGGCCTATAGATAGTATTCACTGACATGACGGGGTTGCCAGTCTGCCCCTCATGGAGGGTGTCAGCTGTGTTTACACCAAATGTTCTTTTGTTATTGATGTTGATGATGACGTATGCGGAAGATTTAGCTCAACACTCCTTTGAAATGTTTGATTGGTAGAATCATTTGGATTACAAACATTTGCCGATGTCGCTGCCCGGACCGGACTACATGGCAACGTATGCTCTGAGGTAGGATGGCTCAAACCCAAAACACGGACATTTTTGCGTTTTCTCTACTTTCGTCTTTTATTGGTTGCTCTGTGCATTTATCATTTGTGAATTTGAGGTGAAGAATCTCGTTATCTTGGAACCAAGTTAGCTAATTTCCCGACCGCACTAGCTACTAACGCTAACATGTTACAACAAGAACAACCACAATTTTGTTGATTTTCACTTATTTTCATACACTTTAACAATTTCAACTTTTGGGCTGCTGGGAAAGGAAAATAAGAGACCTTAAGGAGGGTATTTGGAGAGATCTCAAAATCGAACATCTTGACCACAAATCAATTTTTAGCCAGAGCTAGCGGCTCACATACTGTATATCACATATCACATTATGGTAAAGGCCTTTTTACCATCTTACAATGACATTTGCCTTAATCAAAATGGTCAGAACACACTTTGGTAGACTTTGTCGGTTGGAAATCCTTTCGATTGATCTTTTCGCAATTCGCAATTCCGGACACTTCTTTGTCCGTTCCCATTCAACAATCCATGGACCCATGAACAGCACACAATGTGGAGCAAAGACGTCACGTGAATACTATCTATGGGATAAAATAGAAGTGACTAGACAAACTAATTCAGCGTTTCCGTTTCTATTAAGTGAATGCAAAAGTCAAACGAGATCATCTCTAGTGATTGGTCTGTTTAGTCACATGCTGTGATGGCTGCGAGCAATCAGGAGGGTGTACCTGTACGCTCAAAGCCTGGATTCCGACTGATGCTGACAGGGTTTCTAAGGCTCACTTTATTACTGGTAAGTACTTGTGACTATATATTTGATATTTGGAGAGGATTTTAAAAAATAATAAATTGAGATTGTGCAGTACGAAATCCACTGATTCATATTGTTTTCGCGGTCTCATTCAGGTGTTCCAAAGTACGATCAACAGCCTTGTTCCTCGCCTTGAAAGTTTATTGTTGTACGTCACATCTACACACCGTGCTATTATTTTCTTCCACCAATCAACTGCGCATGCAAACAAACAAGGGATCCTCCCATACAAGGATCCAAGCTTTAAAAAAAACACTGATGACTGTTCTACCCTCGAAATAACAAAACGACAACACAGAACCACACTTTTGGAGCCAGAAGGAAATCGACTGTTTTATTGGTGTGGTGAGGGATATGAATAAAATGTGTTTTATTGACGGTAGAATGTAAAAATAAAATGATGTCTATTTGCATCATGACCTTGTGCGTCACCGTTTAAATCGGCGTGTTCCCTATTGCGTTGTATACATTCGTAACTGTGTCCACTCACGCATGTAAACGGGTCATCTCAAATGTTTCAGAAACCAGAATTTTGACCTTAACCCACATACTGACTGCATGTAAACGTTGTCTGAGATGTGGCCCACATTCTCCTGACAACAAAAGGCGAGAGATATCAAGTGAGAGGCTGTAATGACCTCAAAGGAAGGCCGGCCTTCTATTAAGCCAAGGGGACTGCTGTTAATTGGTTCTGCTGAAAACAGATCCAACGGGTTGCGCCACTGCCATCTCACCTCATCAACCAGCGGCACCCCCCACCTTACCACAGCTGAGAGACATGGCAAGGAATAAAACTGAGGAATTAGGCTTGGGACTGGCTTCTTGTATAAGTGCCATCAAGGGTGAACACTCGGGACGCTCCACTTCCTCAGCCATTGGCACAATAATCATCTTAATGTGTGCAGATTCCACGTGGCTCTTAATAGGTATAATGATGCACCTGCTCAATTTGACAGTTAAAAAAAATTACCACAGTTAATAATTAATCATGTAACATGGAAAGCACAGGGAGACCACAACGATAAACCAGGAATTGACAAGCTTAATAGTTAGTTTTAATTTGTGGGAGTAACAAAAACAAAATGTATACTCATTTTTCGTTGTTGTTGCTAGTTAAATGGGTCAGCGGAGGCTGGCCCATAGCAGAGAGGGCCTCTGGGATTTCTCTTTTCCACTCTTGCCTTGGCCATTAATGTGCAAATGTGCGCCCTCCTAACCCCGTGATGCGAGATGAAAAGTTAGGGAATTAGGTGCACTAACAAGATCTTGTGCTATGGGAGCCAGACATTGAAATAAGAGAGTAACACCAAGGTTAGGTTTCACTTGTAGTGTGTGTAGGTGTATAGCTTTGTGTGTGCAGTGGAGAAGGTGGGATGTAAACACTAAAGAAATAATGAAGTATGAAAACCCAGTAATAGTACCCTGCACCTCAAAGCTTTATACTGTATTACGTTTTCACATACACAATTACACATACAGTTGTGCTTGAAAGTTTACATACCCTTGGGGTAGATGTAATAATGCCCATCAAATCCCCAAATTTGTGGCAATTTCATATTTTCAGGGGTTGAAGTTGACATAAGTAGAGATGTGCATGTGAATGTTGGTGACGATTCATAGCATTTTGTATCATTAATCAACGTTCAGCTTTTGCAGATTTAAAGTTGTGCTCATTGTAAACTTTCAAGCACAACCGTAACTCAAAACCCTGTAAACCAATCATCCAGCTTTACCTCCGCTACATTACACTTGTGGACCTCATCTACACCTGAGTCCCAGTATGTAACTAAAGCTTGCGTCCTACAGGTGACCCTGCCTTCATGACCTTCAGACTAGCTGCATCTCAAACTGCTTTTCCCATGATCCTGATAGAGTCCCATGGGCCTGTAACACTATTCAGGACTCCGTTGGTGAGAGGGACCTGCAGGTTATGTGGTTCCCTGAGACTTGTGTTAACTATACTAGTTGCTTTGAAATTGCCTCCATGACAATTTGGCACTAGAACCCAACCGATTTATAGCGCATCACCAATAAATTGTTTGTCAATATGTAACCGATGCTGCTCCACTTCGTCTGTGCTTTGGTGCACTCTGCCCGAGTGTCACACAGCAACTTGCAGCACACACACACAGGCACTCGGCTGAGAAAAACAGCTTTTGTTTTACTCCAATGTAAGCTGTGACTTTGTAAAACAATAATGATACGCTTTAGTGCCTGAAGTCAATAATGTCCTCGCAGTAAGACGCTGTTATGTACCTTGGGAAGAACATTCTAGTTTTTTTTTTTTTTTTAGTTTTGAAGCAGTGTTTGAACACTCTGTAAATTGCATCGCTCTGACTAAATAAAGACATTATGCAACTGTTAACCCATGTCCACCATTATCAAATATGAGACATTAAGACAATTATACAGGATTTTAAGTACAGTCATTTCTGGACTACAAGCCGCTACTTTTTTCACTTGCATTCGACCCTGCGGCTAATACAAAGGTGAGGCTTAGCCATCAGATCACAATGGGGCGCACTATAAAGGAAGCACAAGAGCGACAGGCAGAGCAAAACAAACCAAGTGAGCCCAAATACAGTAGGAGAGACAGAACGAGAGCGAGACAATTTGCACCCTCATTATGGGAAAGAAAGTAGTGGAAACCTGGTGTGGTAACAAGAAAACACCTGCGAATTACAGTCGGGTGTGGCTTTTATGTGTAATAAACTCGAGTATTCCCCAAATTTAGCTAGCGCGGCTTATAGTCAGGTGCGCCTTATAGCCCAGAAATTACTGTAAAAGTGTAGGTTGTGTCTATGAAATTAACAAAGACTGATTTGTACAGTAAGTAAAATCAGTGTTCTTCTATTTTATATAATAGGGCAATATATCAGATATTGGCCAATGTATCAGATAATATCTTTTTAATAGGGCTGGGTATGGATTCTAATTTCCTCAATGGATTAGATTTTGAAGAGTTCAGTTCAATTAGATTCGATTCAATTCAATCTGAAATTGCTTAATTATGGAACATAAATTCTTCTTCAATATCAAGTATGATAAAAACATTACATTCCAAATTAAGTTACTGCAGAGGCAGTAACTGGGTAAATTAATTAGTTTATTCATGAAAGTAACACGTGTTATAATGATATCATAAAGTGTTACACAAACAATGTCATGGTACAGGCCTCTCAGTGCTGTTCTTTTTTTCATTTCAGTTTCGGAGTGATTGAGGGGGCGTTCCTCCAGCGCCGCACCTGCGGCACATCAGCAAATTAGGACTTTATATAGACCCAGACGCCAACTGGACTTACAGGCATAGTCAAATGTGTTTTTCGCCATAGTTTTGCTCTACTCTCGTCTTAGTTGCTGCGTAAGTTTTGCTACGTCGTTTTGTGTTTTGCCTTTTTGACTGTTTTCATGTTTTATTTATTGTCCCTGAGCTGTTATTTGCGGTGTTCTGTTACCTTGCCTTTTGCAAGCACCTTGTTTTCCCATTTTTGTAATCTGGCTCGGTTTTGTTATTTACACGATTTGGACTGTAATAAATCTTTGTTACGCCCTCACTGCTGCCCATGATTCTGGGATCCACCTTTCCAGTCACTATTGGACTCTGACAAACATTGACATCAGCAAGGATGAGATATGAAAATATTTTCATAATTCTAATTCAATAATTGTAAATATAAATTCTGAATTACCTTAAAGTGCAATAAATTAGGTCTTTCATAAATGTAAGAAAATTCAAATAATTGATCCATGGATTTATGAATCGATACCAGGCTGGAGAAGGAAAATGGATCCGATGTGATTATTTGATTGTTTGAAACCAGCCCTACTTTAAGACACCAATATTGGTGATTGATTGTGTCCAATGACAAAGATAATTCAAATGATGTGTGGTAACATCAGTGCCAGCGTCTGAGACAGCGCCAGCAGCAGTGAGTCTTGTGGCAAAATTTCACACTTTCTGGCAACATTTGGCCTCTGTTTCTATTTAAAAACTGGGCAAATTCTCTGGTAGACTTAACCACGCAACTTGCGTAGATAGCTAGTGCGAAAGGGGGCTTATGAGAGAGAGAATAGTAATCAGTGGGACAAAAAACTGAGAGAGAAAGGTTGGGAATGTGAGATGATTACCCTCTCACCTGAGCTGAGCGAGGACAGTCTGCAGAAAGCCAAGTACCGAGTTTAGTTCGGACTGACGGCAGGCCCGCAGCAACCAGTCAAAGCCTTCACTGAGAAGTATTTCCTCTGATAAGTTGAGCCGGCTGCTTGTTTCAAACACTTCAGCCACCCCCTCCAAGTATGATCCAAGAGGCCCCCAGAGGGCAAGTTTACGAGACATCTCGGTTGTTTTGTTGTAGAACTCCTTAGCGATATTGTTGAAAGATGTGGCCAGCCCACTAGCTAGGGGGCCAAGATCCAAGCCTTTCTCCTAGACCAAAGAACACAAATGTCAAATGTCCTGGACTTCCAAATTAGTCTTACACCTTTTGAATGATCAAACCTACCTGAAATAACAACACCAGTGCCAGCTGTCCCCTCCACACCAACGTGCGGTATCCTGGGGGGCAGTCAGATGGCAAGAAGGCCAACAACTCACAGATTTTACTGGCAACGTCCTCCACCTCCATCTTCCTGGCAACCACTAGAAACAGAAGCAGGAAGTTCATGAGGCCGGCCTCCGTCAGGTCCTTCATCTTCTTTGAAGAGAATTTGGAGCAAATCCTGAAAAAGGACAACAACGCTAGTGATAGGACAAGAAAACAATAAACACTTTGGTTTATAGTGTGGTTGTTTATTTATCAGATATAATTATTAGATAGTTTAAAGAAATTAGTGCAACATTCAACACAAAATGTTGTTCCATTTAGAATCACTTCAGAGGTATCATCCTTTTTTAGTCTGCAGTGACTAAACTTTCCACTCCCATGATGCTCTCGACCACCTGCCTCCATCCCCCTAACAGCACCAAGGGGGAAATCTGGCCAGCCATGTGCGTGCATGTGTGTGTGTGCGTGTGTCAGGGGGCGGGGGGGTGTTAAAGTGGGAGACGGAATAAGAATAGCGAAACGCCCAGCATTCTGTTAGATCCTGGGGGCACTGTAGAGAAATGCCTTTAAAGATCATGTTAAATGTCAGAGACACTCAGACACACAGCAGTAGGCGCTTGGTCCCTCTCTACAACCAAACCAATTTACAGCAACACCAAAGAAGGATCAATAGAAACACACACAAACATACACATTCACACACACACTGCCACACTTCTAGTTCACATTCTGCTCACCTGTAAGAAATAAAAAAGAGCCCATTACCCCCCTTCCTCCCAAAACCACAGACAAACAAACATGCCAGCCTGCACAGGTGAATTGTGATGCTACGCGGGTCAAAACACCAACAGTGACATGTCCCGAGACAGACTACTGTCAAAGTTGGGCTGGATGATTTTGAAAAATTATCTAATTGCTGGTGCAAAGTTGCAAGTCAGTAAATCAGATTACAACAATAAAGCGAAAAAAAATGAATGGCTTTAACACTTCAACTACTCATGTTTCATAAAACAGTGACATGTAAACATGTGGATTGTACTTCTTCAGCACTTAATTTAGCTTATAATTGAATAAACAATAAATAATTTATATATATATATATATATATATATATATATATATATATATATATATAAAATTTTATTTTTTAATTAAAGTTTTCATGCACTTGTTAACATAAAAGTCGGGGGGGGAATTAACTAATAGAAATATGGCTGCATCTTTTAGTCACTGATGCTGTAATTTCATAATAATTCATAAAATGCAGTTAAAAATGTACCGAAGTAAAACAGA
The DNA here is from genome assembly GCF_051991255.1 of Vanacampus margaritifer. NCBI lineage: Eukaryota > Metazoa > Chordata > Actinopteri > Syngnathiformes > Syngnathidae > Vanacampus > Vanacampus margaritifer. Next base: position 8,452,686 of record NC_135440.1, on the reverse strand, counting down.
GGTTGCATGCTGCATATGGAATATTGATTGGACACTCCAAATTGTCCATAGGTGTGATTGTGAGTATGGTTGTTCGTCTTTGTGTGCCCTGCAATTGGCTGGCAACCAGTACAGGGTGTCTACTGCCCGAAGCCAGCTGGGATAGGCTCCAGCAACCCCGTGACCCTTGTGAGTACAAGCGGTTAAGAAACTGGATGGATGGATGGATGAGCAAAGTGAGTAGCCAGACTGTAAAAAAACGAGTGATTTGCGTTGGTGATTTTTCTGCCACCAGATGGCATCATTGCATTAAGAGCCATCCAATCTTTAACATGAAGTAACTTGTGAAATTCTACACATTTTTACCCTAGTCTCCACAAATATATGCATTATTATTCAATTTATTACTGCTAAATTTTGACGTGGACGTGTCTGCTGAATTGCGACTGTAATTCCCCCAGTACAGGCTTTCCAAGTAAGGGAAGATCATTAATCGCGAGTTCAAAAAATTAGTTAGTAGAACATTAAATTAACTCACTAATTTTGACACCCCTAATATATATAAAGCATACCAACCAACCAAAGTAAAACAGAGGTTGCATGCTGCATATGGAATATTTAAAAAAAGATGAGCAAAGTGAGTAGCCAGATATTTCAATAGATGAACGTCTGGCATCTCAAAAGGATATCAACGACACACTGGGGATTTTTGCCGTTCTCCCCCCTGTTCTATTTGTTTATTTGAGACCGTGTTTTCCCCGCAGCCAAGCAGATGTTCCAAATTTCTGGTTCTGGAGATTAACACGGCTAAAGTGTCTCGCATCAACGTGGCCATGAGGGATGTTTCCCTAGGCCAGCCAGGATTACCCAAATATTATAGGAATACAGTAGAGCCTGCTGAGGGGGGTAGGAAGAATGATAGCTTTGGTTGAGGGAAACGAAGGGGGGTATCTGGCCACGTTCCAGCAAGCCCCCTCGCTATCCATGTTGGAAACCACCACAGCTTTGCTAAGGCGAATTACCCGCCACGCTCGTTAGCTAATTAGCCCCCATGTCTGCAATGCTACTGAGCAACATTCCAGACAGAGGGAAGTCATTAGTCGGACTTATCTATGGCTGCCTCATTTTGGGACCCAGCCTGCATGTGATATGTATATGATAATCCAAAGACTGTCACTATACATCGCTGCCATACAGGTTAAGGAACAAAATAGACTGTATTTATAATTAATAAATGAAGATTTTTGGACAAATTAACTGAGTCAAATAGGATCATTCCCACAGCACCCAATGATTTCTCATGACACAACCAGTGTTCTGAGAATCACTCACCTAAAAGGGGACAGTCTCTGAAAACACACCGCAATTCTGGAAAGAGCAGGTGCTGTTCTATTTGTTTTTCTGTGATGACGCGCAGGTGGCTGACTAGGACACCTAGTAATTTTCAAAAAGCTTCATGCAAGATGGGCTCTTCCCATTAAGACAGAAAAGCATAGTGAAGCGCAACTACTGTATTGAGCAGTATGTTGCATGTGTGTCATTTGACACGAGATTTGGTTTCATGTCAACAGTCAAGCTTTACCTTCCTTTGATCTGTCTCTGTGGTACTCCCCCGCTGTCCTGAGACAGGCACAGCGCCAGCACTCGGAGAAAGATGTGGAATGAACTGGCTGAACGGTACAGTTGGGTGTGTGCTGGGGAGCGCAGAGGAGACGGCTCGCAGTAGGTGCGTACCTGCTCCAAAAGAGACAGGGGTGTCTTGCACAAAGTGCCCAGGCCGCTCAATCCAAGCCACGGTACAGTGAATGAGGCACCCTAGATTACAGAGACAGAATACAACTATATATGACTTTGGATATTACATCAAATTGACTATAAGCATTTTAATTAGGGCAAACAGAAAGAGACCAAAATTCTGCAAGTAAATGAAGCACCTGGCCAGAACATTTATTATTGCCTATAGCTGTGTCAAAGCACCACTTTTCTATTAGAAAGGGTTATGGCCTGTATGACGGAAGCTCCACCCCTCACCAAGGTGGCACCAAAGAACAACTTCTGTTTATTAGACGAGGCTTTGGCCTGAGCAAACAATGGAGGATAGGTTTCAAAACAATTAGCGATTAGGTGAATTCACAAGTACTACTGAATCATGAATATGCCGGGGAACACTGTAGTAGAGAAATCGATTTGAAAATGGCATTTGTATGCTTGTTCTATTACCAAGTCAGTCAATGTTTTCTTTCTTCCCAATGTGTTTCAACTTAACACAACGCCACTTTATTTATAAAGACCATTGATGTATAGAAAGTGCTATAAACTAAATAACACAAAATAAGGTCATTAATAAAGATCGTAATTAGATAAGTAAATAAAATTAATAATGAATTAATAAGACAAAAATAGGTAAGTGAATAAGTAAATAAAATAAGTAGCAATTAATTAATAACACAAAATACAGCAGACACCATAAAACACTGAAACAATGCTGAGTCTCATGCTGAGGCAAAAGCCCAAAAATTTAGATGCGTTTTAAAAGTGCCTAAAAGCCTAATAGCGAAAGGTCTGAAAAGAGAGCCTTGGAACATTTCCCACGTACCCTAGTTTTTTTGTTTTTGTTTTTTTTAATTAAATGAGGAGCATAACAGATAATAGCTGGGTGTGTGACGTGCATTATCCAAATCATACCTCAAATAGTCACCTTGCTTTTTCCTTGTTTTGATTAACCCCTTCCAATGAATAGAGAAAAAAAATTAAATGGCATCTAACCGTTTATTGCAATAGATATCGTTGGAGTTTAAAGAAAATGAGCTGCAAATACCTCCGCAGCAAAACCTAAAAATAAGGTTGCATTAGTACAAATTAAGCCAACCACCCTGAAAAGCACACCAAAGCCTTAATGGAGCCCGAGTTCTCTCTGATCTGTTGCTAATAAACACCACAGACACTTATTATATGAGGAAATTCAGTAGATTACTACTTAACATCACTATGGATGTAAAGTATTTGACTAAATAAAATATTTGACCTCACCAGGTTTTTACTGTAGTAGTCCCAAAGGGTGGAAACGGCACTGGTACTGGGTTTCCACAGCAGACACATAGAGAGACAACAATGCACATGCATTCTGATCTGCTCCTCTCCAAGACCTCCCTATGATTATACAGACAAATACACATACAATGCAAACCGGTGCTGTAATCAACACTGACCTTAAAAAAAAAAAAAGACTTGTTTTTATTATGTTTGACAAGTTATAAAAAGATGCTGACCTGCGGCTTACAAGTCAACTTAAGCAACTCTTCAACAAATGCCCAATTGTCATCTAGGGATGCCTGCAGGTATGGATCATGGAAGAGTTAGTATGATACACAAAACAAAATAAACAACACTTATTAACATACTCATATACTGTAGATCAGAGGTTCTCAAACGTTTTTACCCCTTAAAGTTTAATTAGCGCCCCAAAAACCACCAAAACATAAATGTAGTAACATAGTAGGCCTATGTGCTCATCAAAAATGAGGTTTTATTCCCAAAACGTACATTTCATATTATGGTAAGACACCGTAATGATATCCACAGCTCTTAAATATACAGTAGTAAAAAATAAAATAAAATAAAAAAGAACACTTAAATGATGATTCAATTACCACACTGACACTTTGACACACTTTTACAAATTATGTAATTCAAAACTATCTATTGAACATTGTGATGTCTTACCACTTACCTCATCTTGTATTACGCCATTTGGACTGCACTGGCCTGACATTGCTAGATGAGTGAGCAGCCACCATGTGAATCCGAGAGGGTCTTTGCAGTGCGTAGGGAGGCCACTGAACTGTTCTGTGGCAGGTTGTCCTGACACTAGAGGCCTCAGCAATGTGTTCATATAGCTCCAAAAGGACTATGAAATAAAAGGGACAAACTAATGAATATACATCTAATTTTTACAAATATGCAATTATGCACACATTTGCATCGATATCACCTGTGAATGTAGCGTTTTATTCCTGTATTGCAAAAGATGAATGATCAGGATCCACAGCTCTTTGGTGCAAGAGCAGAGGTAATGATGACTGCTAAGAACCTCTGTAGGCCTCACCTAAAAAAATATTTAAAAAAATAAAAATACAGTACACTGGGAATATAAACATATTTCCTCCAAATACTCACTATTCGGCACTATTTGCAAACTTTTTTGCGGCATTATTTTTGTTTGTTTATTTTGTGGGAAGCAAGCCTCCATTTTTTGTAGGAAATGTATTGTGGAGGTTCTTTAATGGGGTTTTTGTAGGTTTTTGGCACAAGGACGGGATTCCTGTTTAGAGTTGTGCAATTGTTACATGGCTATCCCAGCTGCAAGCACACAGAACAAAAGGATTTTCCTCCAGCTAGAAATAATTTCCCATAATAGCATGCATCACGTTGACGCTCTAGCCTTAAAGTTTTTTATAAATTTGGTCTGTAAGCAGATTTGCAAAGCATTCCCGTATTGTGTGATTTTTTTTAATGTTAGTACTGTACTGAAAAAATATCAACGACCATAGTATCAGCGACTAGTTGAGATCTTGGCTTTTATCATCATGGAATGAATTTTAATGAAAGTACTTGTTCTCTCTTCTCTATAACAAAAACACAACAATAATACACGTGGCTCAGGAGGTAGAGCCGGTCGACCAGTAACTGGATGGTTGGCTGTTCGATCCCCGCTCTCACCAAGTCATGTGTTGTGTGTGTCCTTGGGCAGGACACTCAACACACATTGCCTTCAATGCCACTCACATTGGTGTCTGAAAGGTGTGAATGTTTGGTGGTGGTCGGAGGGGCCGTAGGCGCAAACTGGCAGCCACACTTCCGTCAGCCTGCCCCAGGGCAGCTAAGGTTACTTAAGTAGCTTACCGCCACCATAGAGTGAATGTGTGAGTGCATGAATAATGTATCCATTGTAAAGCGTCTTTGAGTGTCCAGAAAAGTGCTATATAAACTAGTGATGCACCGAATATTCGGCCACCGAAAATGAGGAAAACATGCATTTTCAGCATTTGGCCAAAATAAAATTGGAGCTCAAAAAATATTGCTGAAATAGGATGTTGTGGTAACGCAAGCAAAAAAACTGCTGCAAGTATGTATGAATTAAACGCCGGGGTGAGCGTTCCGCCTCAATGTTAATTAATGAGCAGTAGCCGAAAGCTAGCCCAGGCTAACCCAGTCGATGCTATCTCAAATCAGCGGCGAGGAATATTGGCAACGGCACAAATAGTTAGCTCCATATGGTGTGTGCGCCAGCGAGAGAAGAGGACGCGGAAGACAACACAAGGCAAGTGTGTACGTGTAGCAGCTACGCGTTAGTTTACAGCAATCAAACTTTTTATTGTGCAACTAAAGTGTCGTAGCAAATTGTTTGCTGCTGAAATGGAAATAACCCCCCGTTAAATAAGCAACACGGCGCCCGGTTCCTTTACATGAGAAAATGAATTTATTTCACATGACCGAGACGAAAGCTGCGTTATCAGCAGCGACCCAAATCAATTGAGGTTGACGAGTGACGACACTTGAAAAAGTTCACAAAAGTAAAGCTTCATCTCCAGATTATTACGTCCAACAATGTGCAGAAAAGCACTGTGTCTGTGTGCTAACGACAACTTTATATATCATAGAATAACAAACGCGATGACATGACACTGCACTTTGTGCTTAAAGTATGCTTGTGGATATTCTCATTCATCCACCTCATTTATTTCTCAATCATTACTGTAGTAATATGTGTTGAAAATGTTGAGTGGACTGTAGCTAATGGTGAATCTGAGTGATATTAAACATTGTTGGGCGGTTTTTGGTATGTTTTTTGTTTTGTTTTTTTATTATTTTTGGCGTCTCAGTTTTTGGCCAAGCGCTTCTCATTTCCAGTTATCGGTTTTGGCCAAACATTTTAATTTTGGAGCATCCCTAATATAAACCAGATGCATTATTATTATTATTAAAATTCACCTTGCTGTATTTGCCCATGGCCAGGCCAGTAAGGTCACACAAGAGGCTGCACAGGTGTTCCTCAAACAGACTGGTATCAGTCAAGTTCTCTCCCGTCAGGTTCACAAACTGGTGTGCATACACCACCTGGCCTGGGCAGAAGAGGATCAAAAATGGTTAGGACCACGTCTAAAGGTCAGAAAAGCGTATGCCTGTTCTGCTAGCGTGACGACACATTACCACCAACCTCAAGAAAAAAGAAACTATACTTTTGTGTCTATTAAACACTTCCACATTTTTCTATCTAAAAAGTGTTTGTCCTATATATTGTTAATGTGTGACAATTACATTGTTTAAAATCATTAAAGGGCAAGTAACCCCCCCCACCCCAAAAAAAATGTATTGACAATAATATGTTCTATACAGCCATACTAGACTAAATACAGTATTCTAGTTAATATTGCATTAGTGGAATATGAGTTACGCAGCAAAATCCAGTTTTTATCAGTATCAGAAGGTGGCCATTTTGCCACTTGTTGTCGAGTGAAAACAACATCACATTTGCTTAGGTCTCAGGTAACAACCAATCACAACTCAGCTTCAGAAACTAGGTGAGCTGTGATCGTAATTGTCTGAGCATCTGTGATGTCATCTTCAGTTGACAGCAAGTGGCAAAATGGCCGCCCCCTTAGATGGATAAAAATGGCCGGATTTTGCTGCATAACTCACATTTCACAAATGTAATATTAATTAGAATGTCATATTTAGACTAGTGAGGTCACCTACAACATATTCTTGTCAATAAATGTTTTAGGTTGATTTCCCCTTTTGTCTTTTACTAAGTCATCATAAGCTGCTGTTTTTCAACATATTGCACCTTGCATCTTGTGGCCAAACAAGTGGAGGATCTCCAAGACTGACCAGTGGATATCAAGGTGAAGGTGCAGCAAATGCCAAGAGGGAGGAAAAATCTGCGGAAATAACGCAGAATATTTTACCAGCAAGATAGAACACCATCAAATCTTTGGACTTCTAAAACTTGTGTGTGTGTTTGCTTGTGTGCCGTTCATCAACATTTTACACTCACAAAGTCATGAATTTTGTTTTTCATATTGAATTTTTTTTTTTTAGTCATAACATCTACAGCAACTACAAACTTATTGTATTATTTCTTCACAGATGTGCCATATAACTAACAAAAGTTCCTTTTGTTTCCTTCTTAAAGTTTCCTTTATGTAAACCCAAACCATTATGCGTACCTTTCCAGGATTCTGTATAGTGAAAGCATTCTGAATATTGACGGGCAGGTCTTTAAGACGTCCAATGAGGAGAATGATGCCAAACAACTCTTCCACTAGAACAGATGGAAATTGACCCTCCAACTCCTCATAAGGGTGGGGTGGATGTGCATCGAGGCTGCAAGAAATCTTCAGGTGTCTGAGCAAATAAAGTCAGATAGATTAAAGAGACAATACACAGAAATCCCGCCAATGGTTCTGTGTTATAAAGATTACCTGTGGAGGAATACTTTAACATATTGAAGAAATGAGACACACTGCTGTCTGAGCTCAGAGGCCTCATAGTGAAGGTTGCCTCTTTGACCTAAGACACACAAGACATTTTTCGACTCAGACTGCATGTAATCAATATTTAATCAACATAATAGAAAATGTAGTTGTCCATCTTGGCCCACAAAAAAATTGCACAGTCAATGTTTCTTCTGACATGTATTGTAAATACTATGCTATTTACAGTATGGTTGTTAATAATAGTCTACTGAGAGGATCCCCCCCCCCCCCATATTTACTAAAAGCCCAAAAATTTGACACACCTGCGGGATAGATATCAAATCATGCTTACCAAAGTCATGTGAGATCTGCTGTGCCATAGTCTCAAGCCTGTAGACCTTTTGCCTGAAATGTAACAAAAAGCCATCAAAAGTATATTCGTGAAACTGGATTGAGAGTTTTATGTTAATTACAAATTAGTGGTGAGCAGTCCATGGTGTACCACCTCACTTGCGACCCTAATGAGTACAAAGCAAACTGCACAGAAAAGGGATTGATGCACAGATGTTCCTTGGAACATGCAAACGGAACTGAGCTTTGTGTCTTGTTTTAAAACTAATAGTAGGTTGAGATGTGATCGGACCTTTACTGTTTTATTATTTATATTGCTTTTACTATTTTTTTTAGTGTTGTTGCCTATTCTGTGCCATTTTCTGCCTATTTTGTGTCCTTTTCTTTGATTTTTGTACAGCACTTCTGTTGGTGTTGTTTTGAAAGTGCTTTATAAACAAAGTTGGATTGGATTGTTTTACCTGAGTAAGCCAAAGAGTAGCTTTGTTGACTCAACCAATGCTGTCTCTGTAACCCAGGTTAAACCAAAGATCTCCACTGTGTCACTGTCATACTCTGCAGGGGCTGGATCGAGACACAGCAGCAGCCTGCGTAGTGGGTCCATATCATGTTATTATGGTTTTGTTAATTCATGCAGCAAATATGTAAAGCACTTTTAATGAAAATGTTTTACCTTTTCAGTGAACCTCTAGCAGTGTACCCCTCACTTGAGACTGCCCCAGTTGAATCCTCCTTAGCTTCAGCGCAGCAGAACCATGGTGGTCTGGCTGGGGAAAGCTCACACAGACCATCTGTTGGGGAGACTGGAGGGGTGAGGGATTGGCTGAAGTCGTCTGCCATGCTGCCCTTCACTCGCACCTTAAATTTGAAATAAATAAATAAAAATGCAATAGGAAGCTTGAACACAGAAATGCCGCAAAAATAATGTTGCGGTAAATTCAGTTGTGCGTTTACAGTGAACCCCCACAATAATTAATAAGACGTGAACGCGCTTTAGAGAATGATAAATTTGTTAGGTCATGTCCGTAATTTTAACAGTGCCGTACTAGTGTTGCTTTACTTGACTCCAATCATCGTAAAATTAAACTCAAAACATGTTTGGCTATTTAAAAAAAAATCAAGCGGATAATCGAACTGCACTAAATCATGAACAAACCTTTACTTGTTGTCTTTATATGGAAGATGTATTCCGTTCATTTGAAACAGCTTTCTGTCAGCCTCGTATTGTTTGTGTTCCGGGATTGTCCCGCGCGTTGACATTGCGCATGCGCGAAGCAACGTCGATGTCTTTGATTGGTCCGAAGTGTAACAATGGGCGTTGATTTACAAATACAAGTCAATGCTGCTTGGCAGAAAACGCATCCTTGAATTCATTCTCTTAACCCCATTCAAGATCGGTTTAAAGAAAAATCTTCCAATCTCTGCCTGTGTCCTATCCATTTACCTTTATAAAGAACATGATTTTATATAGCATCTTTTTAGTCAGTTCACAAAGTTAGCAAAAAAATGTTTATAGGTAAGGATAATTATTTATTTTTAATGCCTAATCTGAATGATATCAGTCAGAAAATTCCGTGAATGAGAACACTGGGATATTATCCACACATTGTATTTGTATAAAGTGTTGACCAAAGCAACAACGCACCATTTACCAATCTGATAAATCTAATCTAACCTCAGTTCTCTTTTCACAGTGTGATGAATTGCAACTCTGCGTCACTCCAAACTACAACCACAAACGGAAATGTTATTTAAGGTTAATATACATTGCATAAATTAATATTTGATAGCATTAAAAAACAACAACTGCGACTTATTATCTCAGATGATTTGATTTGATGTCATGTACTGGATCACAATCTGTTGTGCAAGTGTATCTAATATCAACTGAAGTGGCTGTGGATGTAAAGGGTTGTGAGCTACAAAAAATGATTTGGGGTAATACAAGTAGCATTTCTGTGCCTCTTTTTATATTTTGTATACGGGTAACTAAAATCAGCACATTGCTTCATAGAATGGTCTGTATTGGTTTCTTATATATTCTGTATTTACTCGGTGAAGTGGTTGGCCCACAAAAGCAAACATAGTTATGGTATGGATCTCAATTTGGGGCAGATGTGACAACGTATATGCCTTTCATTGTTTTAATTTTTTAAGCATTATTTGTGCCATGGCTAAAACTTGTCCTGTAAACGCCGACCGACTTGCGGCAACCTTCGAGGTGGACCTAAACACTTAGACAGATGCATTGTGACAGTGTGCCAGCATCCCAAGAGTGCAGTGTCACAAAGCTTTTTTTTTTATGTGGTCAAGATCAAAAATGAAATTCTTCAAGACGGTTATATTTAAGCCAAGGACTTAAGGATTTGAATGTGACATTTGATCCTCTTTCACAGCCCACTGAGGGTTTTAATTACCACTGCTGTACTTGCTTGTACATGTGAGAGTCACTTTTACTCAGATTTGGCAGTGACCAGTGGCAGACACAGCATGGAGTAGGAAAATGACATTGTTGATTGCAAAGGAAAGGTCAGGTTATCAGTAGGGTAGTTTTTCTGTTTGATTGCTAAATAAATCGGTTAAACTGAACCTTTTGTTACTTGCTCTTTTCGCATACAATTCAGTGTTTTTGACTTATTTGTTGAATTGACACCACAGAAATGCCAAAGTGCTGTACCCATTCAGGCTGAGAGCTAAACAGGATTTTATCAGGTGATATTGTATTTACAAAGGGGGGGATTAATCATGTGGAGTTGATTGTTTTAGGTCCCCAATGTCACAAACAATAACGATGAAACACTATCAGGATTTTTTTTATTTGGAGTAAATATCTAAACACTGTTTAAGAATACAAACAATATACTGAGAATGGGAATTGCATACATATTTTAACAAAATACTCCAGTAATATGGCTTAGGCCTACATATCCTAAAATGCAATGAACCAGAAAGTAAAAGAAGGCTAAAAAAAAGACAAAGCAAGCCCACTTGATATACTGTCTGGTTTAGACAAAACAATGTTGAACACATTGTGAGATTATGTGAAAGAATTTGACCCAGTCACAGATACATCAAAAGGAAGTCTACTAATTTTTCCCAAGTTGCAAGCTCTGTCACCAGAATTTAGCAAGTATTCTGACCCTTGTAGTGACTATTTTTTATAAAAGCCACTTGTGAAAAACTTTTTTTTTTATTGGAGACTCCTTGCCAAGCTCTTCACAGCAAATAAAATGTAAATTAAATAGAGTAATACATACAGTGTACTGCAGGTTTATTATCATGGCAACATGAGCTAAGGCCTGAGACACTGAATCCAGCAAATATAAAATATATATATATAATTTTTATTTTTTTAGAAAGGGGGGTAATATTCTGAGAAAAACCTCACAAATGTCCAAGAAAAAACTTATAAAGTGGCAAATTTGCGAGAAAAAAACTCACAAATTTATAAAAAATAAACTCAGATATTTGCTACATTATATAGTGGCAAACTTGTGAGATGATGACACGATGGTCCTACGCCATCGTAGGCAGTGCCTCTTTAAAGTACAAATGCTTGATCTCTGCTAAAGCAATTACTATCTCCTTATTTGAAGACCCAACTAAAAAGTATAATTTAACGAGTTCTTCCACCGTAGGCGTTTTGTACACTTGGGTATTGTGACAAATATCCGAGTAGGCTATACTTCTCGCAAATGTATTATTGTTATTTTTTTCCAAGTTTATTTCTTGTAAATTTGTGATTTTTTTCTCGCAACATGACACTTGTGTTGTGAAAAGATTCAACTTTTTTCTCATGAAATTGTGATTTTGTTTTGCTGAATATCATCCACCTCTGTAAAAACAAAACAAAATAAAACATATATTCATACGTAGCCCTAATACGCAGTCATATTTTTCAGTTTGCAAACATTTGCCAGCAATTTTTTTTAAATTGAACAACCCCTGCTGGTTGCAGACAATTCATGCACTCTATTTAGCCTCAATTTCTTCAAGACAAGATTATGCAACGGTCATTTTCACAGCAACAGAAATCTTAAAGTCAGAGCGCTCAATTATTATCCCCATTCGTACATCACATGAAGGTTGTTTTTTTTTTGTTTGTACCAAAGCATTTTACAAATCTGTCTTAAAAGTTCAAAATACTTTACCAAAAAGAGGATTATACCTTCTTCCAATACCAGCAGTTACTCAATTTTGTATGCATGTTTGAACGCAAGTATCACTAACCTATGCTAATGTAGTAGAAAATAATTACAGTATCGTATATGTTTGTATGGAAAACAATACTGCTTCGGTTGGCTTGCACATTGGAAGGGGTTGTTCATTAGGCACTGTTCATAACCACAAAATCATAAATTTAGGACCACTGTGTTGGATTGCAGTTGTCAGAACTGTAAATGCATGATAAAGAATCATTTGAAGACGCATGGCACCATGTTATGTTTTATTTGGATCTCAAAAGGGCATTGTCCAAAAGATAATTAGCCAGCATGTTGCTACACCTTTTTAATAAGCCCTGTATTTCGGTTTGACCTCAAAATAGTTATCTTTACATTTTAGCGCAATAATCTTCTGACGCAATGTTATCATAGAACTGGTCGTTTGACCTCTAGAAATCCTTACAATACAATTTTACTATTAACTCCCTCTCTTCAAGCAGAATAGTCAGAGGGCAATAATGACTTTGCATAATGAGTTACTTTTTTTTTCTTTTTCATTGAGTCTGCATTCTAAAAGATCTTCATATTGTACCGGCAAAAGTGCTAGTCCCTTTTATCTCCAGAAAAAAACCCTTGTGGCTACAGCTTGATCAATTAAACTCTTGAAAGCAGCCCGCCCCTCATTCCTCTGCCTGAGAGGAATATAAAGTTATCAGTCTTCCCAAGCGATATGAGGACTGAAATAAGTAGTTTGTCTATAAAAATGTCCAGGTGCTTTATCAGCATCCCTGTAGACCCTGAGGCCCGAGCACTGTTCAATGTACCCTCACGGTCTTTCTCCTCACCTTTCCCTGTCTACTTTGTCTCTGCCTGTGGTCTGCTCCTTGCAGGGTGGGTGTACGCTGCTGGGCCTTCACCTCAGTGGGATTGGCTGGCGCTCGAGCCCCGAGTTAGGTACTGGTAATCGATTTCAATCAGAGGCTTGAGAGATTGGAGCTGAAAGGTGCTGTAGACTTTAAACATCTGTCAGTTCTTTCGAAACACTGCAGGTGGGCTGCAGTTGATTTTGACTTGAAGTGAGAAAAAGGTTGGGACAGAATGCATCGTATTTAAATTTTTTGTGTATTTCCATAATGCAACATGGAGATTTCCATTTCATGAGAAGTGCAGTTTTGCGACATCATCACAAAAGCAACCTAAAATAGAGAAGGATTGCTGAAGTTTTGCGGTCCTTTGTGCTTTATGAGGGGAGTGAAGCGCTGTTGTTCCTCTCAGCAGAATTTAAATCAAGAATGAGGGCCCCTGATGCCCAAGTTCTAGAATTCAACAGACTGGGTGAAAGATTTCTTCTACGCATTTCGCTTTCTCAGGCCGCAGCTGGGTAGTTCTCATGCTGTAGCTGCGGATTTCGTGAGGATGTGTCTGTGATGGCCACAGGCGCATTTTTTGTTGCTAGTGGTTCACTATCCATATTAGATTTAGTCTCATTTTAGGAATTTTTGTTTTTCAGGCTAAATATGGTATATGTTGATTTGACTCTTGACTGTGAAGAAACATACACATGTGATTGTTACGAAGCGGATACAAATATTTTTTTTCCCATGATGTTTCCTTAGGGTTAGTTATTGAAATTCCGCTTAGGAGCCCATGGCAGATATCTTTTTAAAATATAAAATTGCAGGACTATAAATATTCATGAAATAGGCTACAGTATGTGAACATTTGCCTCCTCTGCTTCAGCTGCATCAGGATATGATCTAATTACTTCCAAATGTGAACAAGTTGACTTTTACTTCGACATTATTAAAGTTGGTATAGGATCAATTTGACCTTTAATGCATGATAAATACAAATGAACTTACGTAAATATGAAAACCTAGTTGTGCGTTACTGTACCTTTGAAACAGTTGCATTTGAGTGCAATCCGAATTTGCTATGCTACACTTGCAGGTGCTACAGTCCCTTTTACAAGAACTTGAGGCTCACCAGGCGAACCAAGATGACTTCTTACCTTTTCCATTGAATACAGATTTTACATCACACCCTGAAAGTTAACTTGAAGCAAAGGCAGACCTTGAGATTTGGGCTCAAATTTGCTCACTCCCATAGTGGGCAGGCAAAAAATGTCGAGGGCTTTAGAGACTCATACAGTTGGTTGATGGTGGCTCTGATTGCCCTGGCAGCTCAAGATATTGCAGTAGGTCAAATTTTGTGCCTGTTAGGTGAAGATTGACAAAGTCTGAGAATGAAGGCGAGAAGGATGGTACATTAGATGCATCTAAAAAAACTTGAGACGCTAATCAGGCTTCCCGTTCTGTCTCCTTCTATTGGTCAAAAACTTTTCACATACTTTGCCAATAAATCTGATTGAAATTAACATGAAATAATATCATTAATTATTAATGATAACATATAATAATCAATCAAACAGGTGACCCCTGATGTAGAGGTACCAAGTGTCTTGAAGCCCCAATTTACAAATCATTTTGAATTTTAATATTCAATAGAAAAGTTAAAGTCATGTGGACAAAAATAATTTAGCAGCAACATTTTTCCTATGACAAAACAACATTCTAAACAAAAATCCCCTCATTGTATTCTGTATTTCTAACATATGTTTTGGGCTCCCAGACTAAAATCCTTTACTTGGTCCAAAGGAAGCCTGAAACAAAAAAAATGGTTGAAACTTCATCTGCATGTTTAAAATATTCACGCTGTAAATTAAAGTCCATAAAACTGACTTCTAGATAATGCAGTCTTCCCAATGTATTTTTTTAAGAAAATTCAAACCATATGTTCCTTTTCGGCCACTGATGGTGTAATGGTTCACTCACCAGACTTCCGTGCACATTTGGTTCCCACTCCTTTTTGAATGATTGTCTCTATGTAATCTGAATGAAGTGTGCCTTTTTCCTAAATTCTTCCAGCTGCCCGTGATCCTGAACAGTACAAGCAGTATAGAAAATGAATGGATGGAAGTTTCTTTGGTGTATCCTAGATTCTTATACTTGGCTGCCTCCTGCAGTGTAATCTATTGGCCACAGAGAGGCATCATGGGACCAACAGACATGGCTCGCTTGGCTGACAATAGATGGAGGCCTCCAAGCTGCATCAATGTTGACAAGTGATCAGTGCATGTTTGCATGTTTAAAACCCATCAGTTACATATGCCGCGTAATTTGTCTAGAGATTTTTTTTTTTTTTTAAATGCCCCTTGAATCTGACATGGTAAAAATACTGAATGAATGACTATAGAAAGCTGAGTGACTTTTATTTTTGTGATGAAATCTTGCCAGAATACCACCTGTGATTTGGACTCAGTACTTTAAAGGTTACTTAAGTGGTGTTTACATGCATGTCAGCGGGTTTCCCTAAAAAGTACAGAATTCTGAACAGCTTCTGGTGAGGTGGATTTTTGCTATTTTGTAAGACATTGAAAGGAGAAGTTCAGGAGGTAAAAAAGATTATGAAATGAACCATTGATTTTCTTTTATGAAATTGGCACTTCCAGAAAATATAAAAAGATGAGGATCTTTATAATATGGCCCTATTAGGTTGAGAATTGTTACTTTAAAAAAAGAAAAGAATAATTACACTGAATCAGGCGGCATAATAAAAGACTGGTTAACACATCCGCCTCCCAGTGCTGAGGACGTGAGTTTAAGTCATGGTGAAATACAATAAGAGGAAATTTGTTTTGAAAGATCAATTCAATTACTATCTTGTATGTGTTTTTTATATGTTTCTCTATAGTTTTGCCTGCACAAGATTGTTGGCTATGCTTGGTATGGAACTTAAACACACATATGACATAAGACAGAGCACAAAAGTAACTAAATAAGTATTGTTTATTAGTAGAGGAGGCAAATCTAAAAAATTCAGCATCTCTCTAAAAGAAGACAATTCGATGCAATATCTCAATACATGGGGTAAGATGTGGTTCATTTTAAAGTGGCACAATTCGATTCAATGGGATTATGATGGGATTCAACATCGGACAGCTCCGTTCGAGAGGGTATGTGTTCCTTGACATCCTTTTAGAGTACTGTATTAATGAACTTGTCAGTACGGTACTGTAAATGTGGCAATAATTAAATAAATAAATAAATAAATAAACACAATTGATGATGGATGGCACATTTTAAAGTGGAATGATTCTTTTCGGTTCTGTTCGATGTACTCGCATCTGTTAAATCAAAACTGATCCTCCGATACAAATCAGTTTTCATTACACCCCTGATTTACTTTGTAGAGCCTTTCAAATTTGCATAATTTTGCCAACTGTTGTTTTTCAAAGCAAATTTCTGGTAAATTTTGTCATGTCTTTTCAAAGTGAGGTGCATTTAGGTGCAGTATTCTAACAAGGGTTTTTCTTCTGGCAAACCACCCCAAAAAATGTGTTCTAAAACTATCGATAATGATAGTGATTGTGGGTGAAGGTGTTGTCATAGTTGATAAGTATGTGCCAGTGTGTTCTGGCCTCATGTGTGAAGTGGTGTGCAGCATTGGCTCCTGGGGAATCAGGATGCAAGCTCATTTTAACCTTGGCCCTGGCGCTGTTGCTGCCTCTGCTGCCTGAATCATGAATAAAACATCTTTTTGACCTTTACCGGGAGTATATTGGACAGTGCATCCTTGTCTCTGTCTTCCTCTCACATTGTTCCTAATGTATGCACACAAACATTTTTTTGCATCCCACTATGCACCACTGAGATCTCCTTGCACATAAAGATTTGCTTTTTGTAAACAAACTAAACACATTCACATAAACAGTATTTATTCATGGTCACAGATAACAGTGCTGCCAACAAAAATATGCTGGCAATCTTAGGTTGTTTTCAGTTTTTTCACTTTGTTTGAATGCAGCATTCTTGTGTGATTTTCAATCTGACCACTGCCAAGCAAGCGCAGTTAATAAGTTAGTTAAGCAGGTGCTTAGTCCAGCAACACGCCACGTTTGCCGCCAATCTGCTGACTGGCTTCTTTTCTCTCACCAGAGGGGCAAATATCATTGACACTAAATGGCCTTCGTTATGTCAAACCTATTTTAATTGTGTCTGTGATTTGTGCCTTGCATCTACAGCAAATGCTGCATATATCAAGAGAGAAAAGGCGCCTCACGATTTGCTGTGATTTATTTATTTAAAGGACTGAAGTGAAATGAGACGTCTGACAAGCACAACACCTGCTTGAGGGGATTTTGATGTCTGTTGGCTTTCCAGTGGTATTGCCGCATGAGTAGAATGAGAATCAAATGTCTCCATGCTAACGCTCAACATATTGTTGGTCTCTTTGATTTAGTGTGCATCACTCTGGAAAATGTCACTGTGCCTCTCAGGCAGAGTATTTCATGAAACTGTAAGACAAAGGAAAATACAACGAAATGACCATCATTTTCCCCCACTGTATTTACACAACTGTGATGTACTTCAGATGCATTTTGCGGGACTATCTGACAAATTCACAGTCATTTTCTATCATACAGTGGACTGAATTTATTTCCCGGCATGTAATGTTTACTTGGCTTTAGATTGCCAATCAACAACTCTTTTGTCAGCATTTCTTTCAATCAAACAGCGTCTTGTTGTTGTGTCATGGCTTAATAAAGAGGAAAACAGTATCAGCAAATGTAGATGTGTAGATTATATTCTTCCCACAGGTATTTTATGTTGATTCATAGTGCACCATGTTCAGAGGGTGGTCATCTTGTGTCATTGCTTAATATTTGAGAAAAAGAAGAAAAATGTGTTATTCTTTAAAGAAATTGTCATTAGTAATGCCGATCAGCGGAGGGCAGCATTCGCTATTTTGTGTGCATGGTCAAGAGGGGAGCTTCACATTCTAAAACGAAGAAGAGCCAAACGCAATGTGGAGATAGCTGGTTGTGTGAACGCTGTGCATTAAATGCATTATATTTTGTGTTTTACAGGTAAGAGAAGGTTGCTAAAATACTATATATTGATGGATGCTTATATTTATTGATTGTTTTGTGTTTCATATTGAAGTGAATATTGTTTAGAATGATGTGACTGAATGTGACTGAGCAGTTAAAGGTGGATTACAGGATCTTTTGTCGCTCCGAGTGGATCATTTTAATGATTGTTTCTCGATCAATCTGCCGTAACGATGACATTGCATATTTTGAAAATGGCTGAGAGCCACAAGAGGACATCCGTCTGTGAAGTGAGGCCGGCTGCAGCGACTGATGAAGATGAGCCCGCACGTTCACGGCATTTGGTAGGCGTTTACCCCGGACGAGCAGGAGAGCTGGTAGGATGGTCTTTCGCATGCGCAGTTTTTAGAAAGTGACAAACGGACATTTGGCTTCTACTTTTTAAGAAGAACCTGGAATCCACCTTTAAAATGGATGACAAAGTTACCGTGTAATGGCGAGAGCAGAGCACGATGTATGGTGTTGCAACAGAATGTTGCTATTGATTGTTGCTACTGTATTATTATTTTGTTTTGGGATACTTGATAACGACTATTGTGCATGAGAATTGATTCTAAAGCGAAGAAGAGCCACGCGCACACGTCGTGTGTGTGAGCGCTGTGCATTAAATGCATTATATTTTGTGTATGCACAGAACAACAGCGACCTCATGACACTGATTTTTTTTTTTTTTAAGAAAAAAGTTCAGATATCAACAACTCTCAATTACAACCATCCAGTTTTGGTTTGTTCACAAACTTCACATCTTGTGGTGTATGGGTTTTATTTCACAAATCAGATTAGATGGTGCACTGCATTTATAATTCTCTGAGAACAATTTGTGATTACTAAGGTATCTTTGTGGGCGTATGTGCAATTGTGCGTGTAGGTTTGTTTTGTCTTGAACTCTGACATCACGTAGTCCCTGGTCTTAAACCAATGGTGAAAGGCCTCTCAGGTTCCCCTTCTCTCCTGTGAGGAGGAATACTGCCGACTGATTACCATATCATTACCATATCATTAGCATAACATTACTGCAGCACAGCTTGGCTCACTGTCTCACTATCAGCTCATCGAGAGATTCAATCTCCAATCCTCTCCATGCGAGCAAGCCCACAACATCCTATCCCTCCCCCTCTCCTTTGTATGTACAGTAGAGGTGTGTTCTCCATCCGAGTAAAGCAAATGTAATTGAGGTAGAGTTCTGGATTTACCAGCTAAATGAAATCACGCAAATGCCTCGTGTTCAGCTGGGGCTGATCAGACAGCTTCTTCTCATACACCAACAATGCTTTGAGAATATTTTATATCCAGGGTTTTTCATCCTGACTATGATGGGTGACTACCGATACCAGGTATCGGTATCGGTGCCAATACCAGTCTTATTTTAAGGTATCAGTACTAGCGGCGGTGACCTATACCATTATCGGCCGCCCTCCTGCAGCCATTTTACGACCAGGGACTAGAAATGAGAAATTATGTGAATACAAAGTTGCCATTAATTTTTGCCTTTTTTTTTCAAACCACAATCATTAAAAATTCATCCACTAGAACATATTAAATTGTAAATATAGTTCAGCGTTTTTGTAAAACACTATTATGTTTATTGTATCTACCATAGGCGTCAAACTCCTCGAGGGCCATAGTCCTGCAGGTTTTGGAGGTTTCCCTCTTCCAACACAAGCTGATTCTAATCAACAGGATCGTTATCAGGCAGAGCTTGCTGATGAGCTGATCATATATCAGGAAACATCCAAAATCTGGACCGGAGTTTGACACCTATGGTATATACTGTGTTTTTATGACTTCGGCGATGGCTGGAGCGCCTCTGCCTCACAACCAGGAAATGGGCGTGTGCAATGGCTGCTCCATGATCTGTTTCTTCTTCGGTACAATAAAGTTTAAAAAAAAAGAAAGCTTTTTCTTCTTCGGTTGTTGCTTCAGGGATCTCTCAGTGTGCAATGCCTCATTCTCGCTTGAACTGCTGGGGAAGAAGAAGCTGTGTTTGATTGGTCATTCATATCTCCCTTATCCAGGTATGAAAATCAACGTTTTAAAGCATTAGTATCAAGATAAAAGTTAGTAGTAAGCTCGTTTTTAACAATATATGTGTCTGGTTGGTGCTGGATTTCACTTTTCTTTTTTTTCTTTGATCCTTCCTCGGGTCTCCTGACAACCTCACGACTCTAGCTGGATTCTGAAGTATTCGGTTTAGGTGAACGGTATAGGATTTTTTTATAGGTTTTAGGTGAATTAATGAGCACACACTCATATGTACGCACATGTGCACACACACACCCGCACATACTCACGCACATACAAAAAAAAAGAGATGATGATGACATGTCGAATTGGTAAGATTACCAAATGAACAATACTGAGCTCTCTCTCAAAAAGAAAAAAAACAACAACAATATATGTGTTTTTGAATGTATTTGAAGCTGTATTTTCGCGTGTATTAAAATCGCCATTCAGCGGCCATTACCGGTGTGCACGAGTCACTTATGAGAGGTTCACATAATGCATACATGCTCTTACTTTGCGACGACAGATGCATATACGTATAGCCGAAGAGTTGAAATGTCCATGTGTGTTAAGAATTAATGTATTTTATATGAATATATTTAGAAACGCTTTACTATAGATAAAATAGACTTTAGATGTATAATTAATGTTACATATTATTTGTGTGTATTTGAAGTGTACTTTATTACATTTAAGCTTCTGGTGATTAATTTGGAAGCTATTGCAAATGTGTAACTTGTTAACTGAAAAAATTGTTTAGGTATGTGACAGCCCGAATCCGTGACGCCATTTTTGTGTCATCACGTTAGTTTAAGTCAGTTTAAGCTCTTGTCAGAAAAAGGCGCTCTGGTTGGTTAAAAATGGGTTTTCAGTGTCACCTTTTCTATTTCATGAGTTTGTGAGCAGTACTTTGATGTCTCTCGCAGGCATGGCTTATTAAGTCATCTTTGAACCCCCAAAAATGTTGAAAGGTAGCTATTTTTTCATATCAACATATCTCAACCAATTTTGAGGCATTTGAGGACATGCTGACATTAGATCCAATTTGTACAATGGTACAATCCCAAATTTTTTGTTCATACTGCATTTATTCTTGATAATGCTGTATTCACGAGACCCACGGAGTTGCCGTCCTACGGTGATAACGGCCATCGTCTGTTGCCAGCGATGGTGTGGCAGTCCGGTAGCCAAATAGCTTGTGAAATCGGTGTTTTGTCTTTCTAATTTGGTCCATATTTAAGGAAACTGATCCCTCAAGGTCTCAGATTCATTTTCTTAAAAACTGATCACAAGGCATTCAATTGTTTTGAGTTTGAAACAAGGGCTTTTTGAAATCTTTAAAATGCCATAACTTCCTTTTTTCTTTACATATTGACAAAATTAAAAATAACTATTTTTTACAAGCTCTTTTCAATGACATTGGTTTTGATGATAAAAAAAACAAGATTTTAATATTTTTTTGTCACGTACCTATATTGCTTTGTATTATTGTTGGAATATTTGTATACAAGTATATTTTGTACTTATTGTGAATAGTTAACCCTCTTGCTTAAGCTGCTGGAGAAGAAGCATCTGCGTCCGAGTGGTCATATCTCCCTTACACAGGCTGTTACACTAAGCTATATTATAAGCGTAACTAGTGCAGGATCACGCCAGGCTCTTGTGACCATCATGTGCACATACTGTACCTCTATATAGAGTAAACGTGTGTGCATGTGTGAAATGAGAGGGAAAAAAGCCGTGCACTGGCACCCAGAGGCACATAAAGGGACACCAATCCTCTAATGGTTGATCATGGGTCCATTCCATTAAGTAGGGAGCCCAGAGTTCAGTCTAACTCCTCAGCACAAAGAGAGCAGAGGCAGTGAAATTAAGGAAGGTGCAGGCCAGGGCCAGAATGGAGGGCAACCCTGCATCAGATGCATTCTGGGAAATGCAGCTCATTTGGCTGCCCCCTCACATACCTCTGTGCCGATTTCTATTTCGTCGTGCAAGATGCACACATGTAGCTTGTGAATGAAGTATGCGCACACACTCACATGCTGTCTTCCTATCACCCACTTTCGTCCCCCAATTTAATTCATTCCATTGAGCTTTTCTCCATTTTCCTTATCGCTTTCTCCCTCCCTGTCTCTCTCTTAGCACCACACAATTCATTCACTCTCGCCTATCTCCATCTCTTTCATATTTGCTCTCTCTCTTTGCTTACTGTCCTACATCGCCGACTCCCTTCACCAGCCCACATCCTCACCACCCCCCATATCCTCACCCACCCCCATCCCTACGCTCCCGGCCTGACTCATACCTCACTCTTCATTTGTAAATGAAGGAATCTTGGAGAGAGGACTCGACTGTGGGGAATATATGGTCTCTGTCCCAGGTGGGAAACTGGTGGGAAATGAAGGTAGGAAAGAAAGAGAAGGAAGAGTGGGATGGAGGAGGCCAAGAGGGTGACAGTAGCCAACCACCCCACCCGCCCCCCTTCTTGGCTAAGATGATGTATAGCTCCAAAGGCCACATGTTGGCTGTGTGATGGATTGAAGCACTTTGTTGGGAAATTAATGAGAGGGCTTTAGCACACAGGAGTCTAGCTCCAATAAAACTGTTCCATATTGAAATAAAGAGAGCGCAAGAGGGAGAGGTAAAGAGGATAACTGCAGATGATGAACATGGGCACACCCAACTGGACATTGTGGCATATATTTCTTTATAGCGGCACAGAAATGGATGGGCAGTGAGTCGATAGTAACTGGACTGTTCTGGTTGTCTTGGAAGGCGTTTCACCTCCCATCTGAGCAGGCTTCATCGTCATAGCTTTGGGCCAATTAAAAGCTGTGATATGCTGCTATGATCATGTAAATCTGTCATCCCTGCACAGTGAATGACTTGGTACGCAACATTTCTAGCGTATGACTGATAAAGATTTATATACGTCAAGTGGTATTTAATGCAAATCAGATAAAATGAGAAAATATCAATATTTTGGCTGAAAAATAACAAAAACGTTGGCATGTACAGTTTAACAATGTGCAGTGTGGCACCGCGCCACAGGGGGGCGCTTCTTTGTTTTTTGTGTGCATTTGTAGCACTTCTTTTTTTGGGTGGTCAATGTTTTCTTTTGATGCCGTGGAAGCTACGGTCATTGTAACGCGTTGTGGCACCGAGCCTATTGTTTTTTTGTCTTAATAATGTGAATCCGTGGACTGCCAATCCTTTTGTTACTCTCCCGTTGTTTTGCTGACCCGCTGTGCCATCCATGGCCGATCGGCCCGCGCGCGTTACAACAGTAGTGGACAAATCACAGCCTGGCAAGTCAAACCCGCTTTCTTTCTGTTCAAAATAAACCATGCAATCAAATGCATTTATTTACTGTGCCTGTGATGTATTGTTTGTGAGCAATGTCACTCTTCGGTAGTGTAAGTCCATATCCTTTTGTGAAATAGCGAACGGTAAAGACGATAGTTTGTTACTTTTAGCATTAAACTCATTTTAAAAAGTCGAGAAACACATAGAGACATTAAACCCCATAAGATGACGGCACTGGAAGCATTTATTTTAAAAGAAGACGTGGTCACCTTGTTTCCCACGACTTGCACAAGTTGCTTTTATGACACCATGTCTGCTCTTTGCTGATTGGTTCATTCCACTGCCTGTTTGCTCAGATTTATCCTGCCTCCGAAACGTGCTTGATGCGGCAGTGAAGAGTCTGGATTTTCAGGCTAGACAAATGATATCTTTAGGATTAGGATTATTAAAAGATTGAAGAAAAGTGTCATAACACTACTTAGTAAGGGTTTGTTGATGTCCAGTTTTTTTTTTTATGTCAAGAAAACCGTGTATTTGCAACCTTTCCTTTGAAGACTGCAATGGTACATTCACATATAATAACAGTAGCAGCACTATAAAAACACACTCAACTGCCAAGATGACAGTTTATTACCTTAATGATAGCTTGTGACAAACACCGTTCAAGAAGCCTTCAGAAACCAATCAAATCCTGATATGTGCACCCAACCCCTTCCTGCCAGTACTGTAACCAAGTAATCTTAAGTGTTGACCCAGTTTAGCCCCGAGCCTGCCACCTCATCACTCAGGCTTGCTGCTATTTCTTCCTTGTATCTCCTAGTTGAGGCGATAGGGGCCTCAGTCCTTGTCGTGCACAAGCTGCTGCTTTCGCCAAAGAGCCAGCTGCATCACAAGGCGCACACACACTCCTTCATTCTGTCTGTTTTTGTTTACCCTTCATTATTTTCCATCATATACATCTTTTAATTTCTGTTTAACTTTGTATTAGGTTGTCCGCAATCACACTCATCTTATTGAATTTTGCCAAAAGATAGAGTCCGCAAATAACTGTTGTGAGTCCGGTTAGAAGTCCAATAACGAGGGTCTTGAGTTTACTTTGAGACGGTACTTGATGCTTCAAGTAAAGGTGTGGTTTTACAAACAAATAATAATAATAATATATCAATATCTAAATATCACACAACACAAACTTAGGGAGATGAGAGAAATATCAAGTTCTAAATACAAATCCACAATGATAGCGCTCTATTAAATGTGCTCGCAAATAACGCGTGCTAATGATTAGCAGTGCAACAAATACTTGTACAATGGATAAACGGCGCTCTTCAGCATTTTGAACTTGTCTCACGCACAACTCAGAAGTATGATAAACTGTGGACTGAGGCTGAAATTAACTCAAACTTGATGGTAAAAGTAATAACTAGTCTAGTCTTGTCTAGTCTCTCTTTTTACTTCGTCGACCAGAGCTCTGAGCCCCGCCCCCCTTAAAGGAGCCAGCATCACAGTCTTAACAGCCTTTTTCTTCAGCCGCCCATGTATTAGCCTGTGAATATGAACATTACACTAGCCATGGACTTTAGGAAGGCTTTTTCTACTTGTGAGTGTAATCTCTGTCCCTTGAGCCATTTAATTCACATTGAAAATTCATGAAAAAATTACTATTACTACTACCAGAGCAGCATGTATGAGCACAACAGCTATACACAGACAGGCAAGGGCAAATAATTGAGATCTGCTGTTTCTATGTTTTGTGTCATCATGTCTGCTGGAAATTATGTGTTTTATTATTATTATTATTATTTAAATTGATATATAATGATTTTAAACTAATATGTTGTAGTGTAGAGGTTTTGAGTTTTTGGGAGGTGAAGAATTGGAAGATAAAACTAACTGTGTTTCTTGGTAATAAAGGTAATGAAATGACTGTGTCTCTTCTTTGTCTGTCTCTCCCAGGTCTGAAACTCCCTGGATGCTATTGGTCAAACCCCTACATCACAGTAACCTGACAACACTCTTTTAGACTTAAATGTGTATGTATTTATTGTATCACATTTCACCAGGAGTCTATGACATCACACACTCTTCTCTTCTGGGTGGCAGTAGCCACGAGAGGTAGTCACTTTCATGTCATTTGACCACAGCAAAAGTGGCTGAAAAAAAAAAGAAAAAAAAAGGGATGAACAATGACTTCTTCTCTACCTCTATAGTTTCAGTATCAGTCGACAAGATGTTATGCGAAATAAATTGTTTGGTAGGGAGGCTGAAAGGCGGCTGTAATTTTATATTTGAACAGCTAAGTTGATTCAAAAACAGACATAGTGGAAATTCAGACATAGTTAACATGATCATTGAGGGACAGGCTTGTTATTTGACTTGTTTTGTTGCTTGGATTAATAGCACCGATGTGGTCTTTTGAGAGTGAAATGTATGGTGTATTGTAGTGCTGACATTAGCTACGATGATTAAGCTAAATTAAGCTAAATTTCTCAAAGACAACCCCACCAAAACCTTCATGTGAGATAGGAGCTACTCTACCACAAGACAATTTTGCTGTATTCTCTAAGGGCATCAAAAAACACGTAATCATTTTGGGGTCTATGATGTGGCTCAACCCCAACACATCCATCCATTCATTTTCGTGACCGCTTATTCCTCACAAGGGTCGTGGGGGTGTTGGAGCCTATCCCAGCCAGTTTGGGGCAGTAGGCAGGGTACACCCTGAACCGGTTGCCAGCCAATTGCAGAACCCCAACACAAGTTTTTGTCATTATTTTAAATCAGGTCAGCAGCAGTCACTTGTGTTTTGCCAACCGGGAGTACAGTGTATACCGCTTAGGGATGAGCGAGTACACCACCATCTGTATCTGTATCTGTTCAACCATCTAAATCATAGGTGTCAAACTCCGGCCCTGGAGGGCCGCAGTCCTGCAGGGTTTGGATGTTTCCGTTCTCCAACACAGCTGATATATGATCAGGTCATCAGCAAGCTCTGCATAAGCCTGATAACGATCCTGCTGATTGGAATCAGCTTGTGTTGGAGAACGGAAACATCCAAAACCTGCAGGACTGCGGCCCCCAGGAATGATCTGTATCTGTATTCAGAGGGGTGTGGCCTAGACCGGAAGTGAGTGTGGCTTAAAAATCTGAAGTGGGTGTGGTTTGCTCTGAAATGAGTGGGTCTTACATTGCCTGTGTCAAAATTCACAAGACTGGGTCCTCCAAAGGCCGAATTTGTCGGCTGCATGACGTCACTGTCGGCGCGACTCGACAGCATGCACAGACTTACACATGAATGGACTGTCGGTCAATGCACTACCGACAAGCAGCATTGACAATCCATTCATATGTATGTCCGTGCGTGCTGTCGAGTTGTGCCGGGAGTGACATCATGCAGTCGACAAATTTGGCCTTCGGAGGACTCAGCCTTGTGAATTTAGACACAAGCATAGATTCTGTAGTATTTTTTTTTCTTCTTCAATTTCACACTTAATATAAATGGTAAAATAAAGTGTGAAATTGATATGGATTGATCAAAAGCTTTTGTTTATTTAAAATTATTGCCAAAAAATTGAGATTCAAATCAGTGCTAAAGAACAATTTTTCGAACACGTTTTTTTTTATAAACTCGGAAAATGTATGTGTAAGAATAAATATTTACTGAACAGTCATTAATTACATTACATTAATATTCCCCCAGTAATTATGCGAACATTGTAGCGATGGTGAGGCCACGCGTTTCCCAGCGTGCTTTGCAGTTCTCTTATAAGTTCTCTAAATAGCTGTGAATCGTTGTTGCTGTTTTATTGTTTTAGTCATCCATATGAGGACATTCTAATATGCATGTTGCAATTATTACATCATGGAGTCAGTGTGTTTCCGTGTTTGAACACAGTGGTTGGCTGATGGAGATGATTTCTCCAACAGTTTGCTGTGTCAGGCAGTCTCAGCGTCCACGTTGGAGAACATGAGTGAAGGAGCAGATAATTGATAGTGACAAGGCACTCCCAGCCTTAATTGCAACTGGCGAATTAGATTACCTTTTGAAAGTGCCTTCATTAGTAGGGAGAGAGCCATACCAGTGCTACCTTGATTGGCCTCATATTGTTTTGCTGTGACCCTCCTCGGCCAAGGCATAAGGCTATGGGTGTTTGTTTGAAATGCTATCTAATTGTGAGGCTTTCATTTAACTCAGCATCAACAATAATGGTGGCTGTGACAGTTCAAGATAGCTTGGAGACTTTTCTACACAGTCTTAAATTGTCAAGGTTTGGTTGAAGTTTAGGAACTGGGGAATTTTTGTGTCAAGAAACCTTTCCTACTGACAACCAAATTAAAATAAAAAAATGTTTGTTTCCTGTTTTCCATAATTTCTGGCTTTATTGACTGCACATTCAATTTTCACATTACTTTCTATTGTATGAATGTCTGCCCAGAATCCATTACTTTCCTCTAGCCATCATAGTCATCACGTATCCACCTTTCTTTTCTTACATTTTTGACATTCTTAAAATTGTTCGCCGGGATTTACAGTTTAGTCAAGCTGAAAGCTGCGCACAAATGAACATCCAATAGGGTAATGGAGAAAATAGAATTGTAGTGAAGGCGCAGAGAGGTCATGATTAAAAGCAGGCACAGTGGCAAGGACATAAAAGTTCAGGCCTGAACTCCATAACCGTGCCTAGTTTTTCTGTCTAGCAATCACCATTTCTGTTATGCATCCCATTCCCACATATACGATCTCTCTAGTTAGAGCTCCATCACCATTCCCCCCTCATCCCAGTAACATACTGTACCTGTATTGCATCCCCATCTTCTTCCTGTGCTTCACCCATGGCCCCAGTCAGCCTGCAGCCTCCCTGCTGAGTTTAATGGAGTGTGTCAGCATCAGGGCTGGCGGATGTGCTCAACTCGGCTCAGCTGGACTGCCAGCATTAAAAAAACTTACTTTGAGATTATTATTGGAGCGAGGCTTCACCTCACAGGAGGTCTGTGCTGATGAGTACCATGTCACATCGTATCCATAGATGACAGGATGTGAGGGGTAAACAGTTCGGATTGAAACCCGGGTAAGAAGGAGAATAGACATTGAACAGAAACAGCATTCCTTTATACTTTACCAGAAATGAACTGGGATCACAGGGGAAGTGGTATAAAAGACGGGTAAGACACACCACGGTTAGGAATCAGCAAGGGGAAAAGTCAAGCCAAGCAAAGGAACCGTTTATTCATAGTAGACAAAGACACAAGGAGACGCTGAGAGAATCACATAAAACAGAAGTACAGTAGGAGAATAATGTGCTCCTTGAAGACAGAGAGGCAGCAGGGAAATTTACAAAGGAGAAACAGAGAGAGACAAGGAGCCTAGGCAGAAGTGAAAGGTAAAGAGAGAAATTAGTGTGAAAATTTAGCAAGTGATGTGTTCTTTGATTCCCCCCCCCCCTCTCTTTCTCTTTCTCGCCCCACCAACAACCCCCCCACCCACCCTCACCCCCTCTCTGTCTCACTCTAAATGGTCGTGATGTGGCCTGTATCTGCCAGCAAAAAGGAACTCAATTTGAGACAATTTACTCGGCAGTCCCAGCCCTGATGCACCTCAGGGACAAAGAATAGAGCGAATGAAAGTGAAGGAAGATAGAATCAGCAAGGCACACACACAGACACACAACGTGCACCTTGCACACAATTGCAGCCGAGTAGATTTCACTTAGTTAGCGCTAACTCTCCCAGGCGGTCAATACGATTGAGTTTATAAAGCTTGGAAATGAAAAGCCCAGGATAAGGTTAAATAAACGGTGCTTTTTTTTTATTTCAGTGCACAAAGCCCACATATAAAAACAGTGGAAGAGTGAATACCCTGAAATTATGTTGTGCAAATGGTTCAAAAGTGAGTGCGATTGGCCACATTTCTATAAATGTCTTGATCGATCTTGTTGAAAACTGCTTTCCCGCTTCATCTTATCACGTCAGTTATATTGTTTGTCGCTATGTGACATAGCATATATTCTACAATATCAGGAAGTGTGTGACCAAACATTCTCGTTGTGCAAATGCCAACACTGAAGAAAGGACATTGTGAGTCAGCAGGGGTCGCCCTGTTAGAGAAAAGGCAACTCCTGCAAGGGAGAATGCATTTAAGTTGTATTCATTCATAACCAGTGCCATAGATTCCCCTCACATGTTAGAGTCTAGCGAGTGGATCAAGCTAAAGAAGCCACTCATTGCAATTATTATTTTTTTTAATGACCTGATTGAAATTGTCTGGAACACAGCGGGAAGTAGATTTGTACCTCTAGCAAATCAGTGTCATCAGTTACTTAGACATGGCTGTGTGATACATTTGCATGGCCACCTTAAGATAAACTCACACCATCACTTTGGTACTGATTTTACACAGCATGTATATGCAAATGACTATTCATTTGGACAGCTGTTATTTTAATCAGTGACTAGTGTTGATTAGCAAGATAGAAAAAAAGAGTCATGTGACAAATAGCTGAAAGTTATTTAGTCTTGACTTTTTTCCCCCTTCGATTGCCACCTTCAACCAAGCGTCTTCTACTACTCGCAGCGCACAATGCAGCCACTTGCAGGGCTTATGTTACCAAGGAAACCGTCACCTTCGGAGACATCCCATGACAGCACAGGGTGAGAGTCGAATTGGGAGGAAAGGGTCGAAGCTTTGGCCTTGGGCTTTCTCTGGGGTGCATCAGAACGCTGGCCTCTCCCCAACACTCACATACATTTAACTATTGTGCAAGGACACAAACATGCATGCCAAACACATTGAAGCATGAGAAGGAAAACAACAAAAGTCAGGAGGAATTTGAAACTGATCTAATTCTACTTCCATAATGAATGCATTATTATTAATATCTTTATTATATACTGTATATATATATTTTTTAAGGACCTGGCGAGAAGCTAGGATTCACACTCTTCTCTGATGCATGACAACCTCGAGATTGGAAGCACTGGTGAATGATGTCTGCCATCTAGCAGTGAAAACTGTTATTACACTGCAAACACAGAACACTGTGAAAACAACAGCTCAGTAACGATTATTTAAAAAAATCATCGCAAGTGTGAGTTGCCCATCCCAGATAAACAGTATATTGTAGTCTACACACTGTTCGAGAGTTCACTTGGGTTCGGTCTCTGTATACGGCAGCTAAATATTAGGGGTGGGGAACTTTTCACAATTCGATTACAATTTTTTGTTCTGCGATTCGATTCAGAATCGATTTTTAGTTACGAATGATTTTTGATTAAAAATGATTTGATTGACAATGACTTTTGTTTCAATTTATAGATGTGCAAAGAATCGTAATGATCTACTCCAGTCTGACTCGCTAATGCTAATTAGCGCGCTATTCGCGGCACTTTTATCACTCAAAAGAACGGCTCCACGCTGCAAAAAAAAAACTTTTATTGGAATAACTTGATCGTGATTTTTTTCCTTCTACTCTCTAATGCGCCTACAACTTAACAGTGTATCAGACCACGTGGAACCACACTGCCCCTAAGTGGCCAAATCGAGTACAACATGAACAGCACTCCCAATAAAGGCTCACACAAATAAAGGCAAGACAGTATAAAAATAAAAATAAAATAAAAAATAAATATAAATAAAAATAAAATTTAAATAAAATCGATTTTGGGACATTTAAAATCGATTTTGAATCGTACTAAATGAGAATCGATTTTTTGGCACACCCCTACTAAATATATATATATTAATAAACAAGGTGTGTAGTCTGTGGAGATGAAGCAATGTACATGAAGACAAATTGCAATCAGACTTGTTGGAGCTCTCTGTTCTTTACAGTATAGAGCATAGTGCACATTCAAAAGGAGCAATAGGCAATGTATACACAGCACTGATGATAAGGACATATACGTTGTCAGAATTCACATAGTTTTTGAATAATGAAGCAGATGTCAACTTTGCTGATAAAGTTGGTTGATGTTCTTAAATATCAAATCATATTCACTATAATTAATATCTACCTGGCTGTCTGTGCTGTTTTAAGAAAACAAAATATATCTATGACCATTTCTTGATGCCGAAATGTAAATTAATTCATCTGTATGTGTGTGCATGTGTGTGTATGTGGTTTAAAATACATTTTAATATTGTTTTTGTTAATGGGATATTGTTGGGCAATATCTTAATTCGCAAGTTCCCAATATATATATATTTTTTATAAATTCAGTAAGTCTCTCACTAAATGCATAACTTTTTCCCCCCACTGGACTCAAGTGCAATCTTGGCTTCTTTACCCTTGTAGATCTATCTGTAGTTTAGCTAAATGTATAACAAAAACAATTTGGACTGTTAGAAGCTGCTTCACTTCCTTTCCAATACAATGGATTGAGGTATGAGTGAATGATTGTTTTGATTTATGTGAATACTGTCCCCTGAGCGACACACAAAAACCACTCCCTTCACTTTTCTTTTGGAACAACATAAATGACAACTGAAAGCAATCAGACTAATCGAATACACAAACTCAGTGTATATTATAGACTGAAAACAACCAAAATTGTATATGTGTAGATGATATATTCATGGAGGCTTATGTATCGCCAAACACAATTAAAGAGTGTTAGCTACAATATTTGGCCCATTGCCAAAGGCTAAGCTGTATTTTTATCCACCCACGTCTAACTCTGCCTTTTTCCATGGAAACACGCATGCTGATGCTTACTTCTATTTAAGTGATCTTTGTTTCCAAGCGAAACTTCATTTATGGAGTTGACAAAAATAAATCAGATTAAAACTACAGGCACGGTTGGTGTAGTTAGTTTTAGGAAGAAACCCCTGCAACTCAGACTAGATCACCTAATAGATGAACCAGGTTTGAACAGGATTGGATACATTTAAAACTAGAAATGTAAATATTGACATTGTCTGTATTAATTGGACCAATAGCAACCAACAACATGGCACCCCGACAGTTCAGTATTATATAGCCAAACATTAGCTTCATTTTCTCACTTCCACACAACTAGATTTTTCTCTGTGAAAATCATGAAGGATCACTTGGACGATACCCATTTTGGACAATCCAAATAAAAACATGAGTAGTATTTTACAAATGCATATATTTTACATATACTGTAGGTTGCAAATGAACCAGTCTTTCAAATAGATATATATATAAATATGTCCACCCTGTCACTGTCCATTCTGTCAGCAAGCTCACAATTGATTTTTTTTTAAAGGCCTCTATAATATAATATAATATAATATAATATAATATAATATAATATAATATAATATAATATAATATAATTTTTTTTTTTTTGCTAATTCAGCGAAGGTGATACAACCTTACAGTTACCACATGTTTTTAGGTGGGTACACGGTATCGGTATGGATTACATTATGTATTGTTTATTATCCTCCAGTTTATTTAAAAATTAATGAGTTACAGTTGCTACATCAAATAATCTGTGTTACAATAAACGACAAATGGTAGACTTTTCTCCACCGATATAATAATAATAATAAAAAAACGGCCAACAAGATAATTTTGGGGGGGGAGCCGCTCTAGCTCCTATCAAATGCTGGTTTGACTACAGTGATCCACGAAAAAGCATCTCTGAGGCTCATATGCAGCAAGCTAAACAAAAGCTCATTGTTTACAACAAACACAATCGAGGTCCATGGTGGTTACTCAGAGGAGGCGGAGGTTTTGCCACCATGTAATCCCGATTGATCTCGCCTGCAGTCAGCAAGGCAAACAATGAGCAGTTGTAATAATCACACTGCTAATTACATAATTAGCAAGACGACGGAAAGCAGCTCAATATAAACCTATGGGCCCTCTATGATAAGTCAAGAACAGACTGGAACACATATACAGTACATTAAGTTAATAGCATATTTGGCACACACAGTACCTGCATGAGTAGCAAAGCAAACAAACTGAATTCATGCACAAAGTAATAACAATATGGTATTATAGGTTTCAATGTACAAATTGATTTGGCGCGCTGAGATGTGAAAGCTGCATGATCCACTAACCAGGCACAACCAAGATTGCGTCTGCAAAACGAGCTCAATTGTCATACAGTTCATTTTGTATGAGGACTATATGCAAATAGATGAATTTACTTTGTAGTACACAAATTGCGCTGGCTGATTTTGTGTTTTTAAATAGTATGTTGCAAGTAGGTGCAAAGCAGTGGGAGAAAATGAAACAACAACAAACTTTTCCATTAGTGTGACATTTTTTGAAATGCCAGAAACTACATTTCTGCAACATATCATCTATTTATCAATACAATTTTGGAGCTTCTAAATAAACTTAATGCTGATTTGGAGCCAGTCACAAGAAGGAGTCATGCCATATTGCAAAAAAACAAAAAAATACAAATAAAATCCTTTTAACCAATTTTCTTGCATTTTTCATGTCACATTGTTTATTTGAAGTTCTCATGTTTCTCATGTTGTCATGTCTGCTTTTATTTTGTAGTCTTTCCTCTTGTTTCATAAACTTGACTTGATCAGGTGCCCCCGATTGTCTCCACGTGTCTCGTTTACTCGTGTATAAATACTCTGCACATACCCCTGTCCTTTCTCAGATATTCTTGTCTTATTTCATCTCCTAAACCTGTCGTATGAGCTTTTGCTTCATGTTTTTGTTTCTTGTGTGTCTTGAGTTAGTTTTTTACCAGCTCGGA
This sequence comes from Vanacampus margaritifer, assembly GCF_051991255.1. NCBI lineage: Eukaryota > Metazoa > Chordata > Actinopteri > Syngnathiformes > Syngnathidae > Vanacampus > Vanacampus margaritifer. The sequence goes on along the minus strand of NC_135440.1, from coordinate 8,418,763 downwards.
AATTTTGCATTGTTACTTTTCTGGGTTTCTAGTTAGTTTTCACCAGTGTCTACTTTGTCATTTGAGATCCCTGTTGATATTTTCAACTGTTATATTTTTTTAACCTGTAAATTGGTTTTATTCATATACAAACAGCCTACTTGAACTGACCACAAAAGGATAAAAACAAAAACAAACAATGTTGTGCTAATGTAGTTTGCTGGTAAGATTTCAATTAACTCTTGTCTCACATCAAACAGTTTTTGTTTTACAGGCTATTTATTTATTTATTTTATTTATTTAGCTATTGCCAACAGCACTCATAATCCGTTAAAGTGAGTGAACATGCTATTTAGTGCCCATTATTTAAGATTCTCTCTCTCTCTCTCTCTCTCTATATATATATATATATATATTTTTTTTTAAGTAACAAAAATAACACATTTCTAGCTAACATTGCTCATAGTCTATTTGGGGTCTTAATAAATCCTGCCCCTAGGTGCATATATGTGTCACAAATGGATATGTCCTTCCTCCCCTCAATAACCCCCTCATCCAAAGTGTCATTACTATCAAACGGTTCTCTTAAACTCCAATACACCCAGATACCTTTGATGGAATTCAACATTGAACTTTAGCAAAATGTCCTAGACCCTGCCAGTTTATAATGTATACACACGTCCTTGCTAGAACAGTAAACCTTCAACAAAGCCTTCCATGTGTTTTTTTTATATCTCATGTTTGCCTCTGTCTTAATCTGAACGGCAATTGTTAGTCTGACCTCAAAATTCACATTTTGGTTTATTGCCAAGCGTGTACACAAACACAAACATAAACTTTGACTTGATATGGCGGAAACAGAGAGACGAGAATATTTGTGCCAGTAATGTTTTACCAAATAAATGCAGAGAAGCATTTCTTATATTTGACACCATTTATTTATTTACAGTATTTTTACATCAGAATATGATATACAACTAAGCTATTGTGGTTCCATTTGGCAATAAATTTGCATTTCAATATTATTGTGACACTGTGCGTAGTTGTTTTCAAACTTAAGAAGAATTTTTTTTTTAACTAGATACAGATCAGTCAAAAATGACATCAGTCCACAATACAGTCATGTGATCAGATCTGATCAGACTGACTGAGAGGTATTCTTTTGACAACATATTCATGAGCTTCGAGGTTGTACTGCAGAACCGTGTCATTTTGATCTGTGCTAACGTACCTGCACCGAATCTTAGAAACAACAGCAGTAATGTACAATTGTAAACACCCACACAAATTGCGGATTTTAATTTACAATCTGACAGTCCTTGAAAGTAATTGGTCAACTTCAATGAGCCTGTCAAGGGGTAGTGTCCTCCGCGGGTACAGTGACGCAACCAATATTTGTAGACGTTTGAGAGAGAGAGAAAAAAACCCTCCTGGCTATTTACGTGTATATTTGTCATGTCGAGTTGTTAGTGCGACATTCCAGTGTTGCATGAAATCAGGTGGTGAGCCAGAGAGCTCTTCAGATGCGCTCTCGCTTTGTGGCTCTTTAACATACTCTCATGTCTACACAGGACTGAAGTAACATTAAATTTTCCCCTCAATGTTTCCTCACTGCAGCATTTCTGTGCTTTTTTCCCCACCCTCCCTTTCTCTCCTTTTTCCCCTCTCATTTTGCTATTTCTCTAAAGACTCCAGTCACATCCCCAATCCTGCGGCCCTATAAGGAGCTTTCACGCTTTTTGGTTTGCTTTAGATGTTTAATACCCCCTCTCTTTTGTGTCAGAGAGCTGGAGAGGCGTTAAGAAGCGCTGATAAACCCCACTTAGATCCCTTCCTGGCCCGTCACCCCGGCCTGCCGGGCCGCTTTAGCAGGGAACTGATCTGTGACGGCCTGCCACTCAAACTGAGCACTTCTGAAGGCTGACACAATGGAGTGAGCAACACCAGAGGGCCCAAGGGTGGGCAGTGGAGAAGGGGAGGGGGGCGAGGCCAAGAGGTGTCCTGAAAGAAGGCGAGAGGAGGGGCTAGAGTGTATCTCAGCGTTATCTTTCACTGCATGAATTTCTCTCTCTTCTCACTGCTCAGTGCTGAAGAACTCGTATTTCTCTCTTCCTCCTATCGTGGTTACCATTTCGCTCTTCATCTTCTATGTATCGTACGCGCACGCGCACACACAAAACCTCTTTTTTTTTTTTCCTTTGTGTGGCAGCTGGGGATGAAGTATTAAGAGAAGGTGGGGGTGATTTAGGGTCCAGATATGGATCAGCAGTGCATTAGGGTCTAGGTCCTGCATGGGTGGATCATGAGGTGCATTCACTGCTGCATGCCAAAATGGCACCAGGAAGGACAACGTTGTGATTGACAGGTGCGGCAGAGAAAAAAAAAGGGGGTGTAGGCGTGCGGCTACTGACACCGCCATGGCCATCACTTTCCCAGGAGGCAGTGGGTGGGTGACGAAGCCCAAAATGTCAGCGCCGATATCTCTGCAACTGGGCTCGTATCACTCTGCCGCAGCTGCCTTCGAGACTCCATATTCACTCATTCATGGAGAGACATGGGCGAACAATGCACGCATGCAAACATTTCTCTTTGTTTTTCCTTCTGACCTTGCTCAATTACTCATACCTCCTCCAGAGAAGCAATACACACAGACATACACACGCATTGTGTAGTCAGAAAATTCACTCACACACTTGTCTTTCTGTTCACCGTCTTACTTCTCCTCTGTACAGTCACACTGTGGATCTGTCAGCTCTAACGCTTACATTCAGTCACACTACTGCTATGTTTCTTTTGTATCTTTCTTCCCTCATTATAGTCAAAAGGTATTACCATACCCATTTATTAGGGAAACTCTACTCTTTTAATTCTCTGACTTTGCCTGGTGATTTTTCCACGACAAGAATCCAACCTAAAGATAATCTGCCTTTATTCACACCTTGGCTCTGCTTGGCTGCTCATGCACATTAGCTGACCAACCTGGGTGTGTTGTATAATCAATGCATTTGTTCCTTCTACTAGTTGTTAATGACATAGAAGTGGCTCATATTCCAACAAATACAGATTTTTCAAGAAAACGCCAATCAACTGTATTTGGAGTATACAGTATCTCACAAAAGTGAGCACATCCTTCACATTTCTGCACATTTCATTCAATTCTTTCATGGGACAACAGTGAAGAAATGACACAGTGACACAATGAAAAGTACAGTGTTCCATCGTTTATTGCTGGAGTTACAGTCTCAAAAAAATACCCGCAATAAGTGAAATCCACAATTTTTTTTTACTAGGGGTGTCAAAATTTGAGTGTTAATTTTGAGTTAATTTAAAGTTTAACGGCACTCATTTTTTTTAACGAACGATTAATGACCGCCCCTTACTTGGAAAGCTTGTACTGGGGAATTCCAGTCACAACGCAGCGGACACGTCCACATTCAAATTTAGCAGTAAAACATTTAATAATAATGCATATATTTGTGGAGACAAGTTGTATTTTACAATTTTTATAATGTGCAGAATTTCACAAGTTACTTCATGTTAAAGATGAGATATTTCTTAAAATAAAAATAAAAATATATTTACAAATGCAATTATGCCATCTAGTGGCAGAAAAAGGACCAACACAAATCAATAAATACTTTTTACCGTAGCCTACAGTACATATTTTTAATTTCAACTCAATTTCACGAATGATAATAAAATAACTGTGTCAATGACTAAAAGATGCAGCCATATTTGTATTAGTTTAATATTTTTTCCACTTTTATGTTAAGAGTATGAAAACTTAGAGAAAATATTTTATTGTACATTTAAAACAGATATAAAATTTGCGATTAATTCTGAGTTAACTGTTGAAGTCATGCGATTAATTACAATTAAAAAAAATATATCGCCTGACAGCCCTATTTTTTTTTTAACATTTATTATAAATGTTTTAAATCTGTAAACCCCCTCACCACACACTTTTTACCCTATAGAAGCATCTACATTTTTTTTTCTTGTTTAAACACTGTCAATGTTTAAACTTCATAAAAAAAAGAAGGTACACTACAGTAAAAAAAAAAATAAAATAAAAAAATGCATGCAAAATTGCACTAAAAAAATCTGTGAAAAAAAATCCACAAAAAGTGACCCGGGTTATAGCGGGGGAACACTGTAATGTGTGTGTGAGGCTTATATAACTTTATACAACCCCCTGGCAACAAAAGTGAGTACACCCTTAAGTGGAACTGTCCAAATTGAGCACAGTTAGTAATTTTTGTCATTTTGTGTATGTGTGTGTATCGAGAGTGGGGGTGTGTGGTGAGGTTGTAGGTTTGTGAGTTGATGTGCCCACGCTGTCTATATGTCACAGCTGGATGATGAATGTGCTGACAGTAGAAAGGGTCAGTGTCATAGACAGCGTGGTCAATTGCCCCTCAACCCCCTGAGTCTAACCTTGAGGAAAACTCCCAAGCCTCTGTCTGCCATTAACACACACACACGCACACACACACACACACACACACACACACACACACACACACTCAAAATCCCCCATGAGTTTGTGCTATTAGTAGCCGTCAGGCCCTGGCTTGGCATAGAGCGATTAGCTTCCTATCATGTGTATTGATCAGTGTGTCCTGGCTGCTCCTTCAGAGCAGGTAGAGGCCTTTTTACAAGGTAGTTAGGGCTCACATACTCATGTGGACACACACGCACTCGGTGATTTGTGTGTAATTCATTGATGTAAGTAGCATTTTCCTTGCAGTTTTTATATTGCTGTCTTGCAATACTACGCAACTAAATGTAGTTTGATTGAGTGTGGAAAAAGGCAGGCAACAGCACCATAACCCAAATTTGTGCATACTGTAAGACATAACATGCCATATTCTGTCACTAAACTAACAGTAACTCAGTATTATGACCATAATTACAGTAATATGCATGAAAAACAATTGTAGCACCCTTTAACCCTATAAAGCCTGAACCATGAAATATACAAGAGAAAATTTGGATTCTTTGTTAATAGTGTATATAACTAACTAACTAACTAACTAACTAACTAACTAACTAACTAACTAACTAACTAACTAACCATTATTCATGGAGGTAGACATAATAATAATAATAATAATAATAATAATTATTATTATTATAATAGTAAAAATAATAATAATAAAATCATGTAATAATTTCAATGGATAATTTCGAAATTTCTGGGGGTTAGTATTCTTCGTCCATCCAAGCATTCTCTGAACCACCTCACTAGGGTCTCTGGAGCCTGTCCTAGCTAACTTTGGATGAGAGGCAGGGAAAACCCCGTAACTGGCCGCCAGCCAATCGCAGGACAGGTAAGATTCTTAAAAAAAAAGGTGGAGATGAAAAGAAATGAGTTTAATTTTGATTACTGTAAATAAAAAAATAATAAAAAAAGATTCAAGATAATCAAGTGCATTCATGTTTGATTTCCCCCCACCTCTAATCAGGGAATCACAAATTTCCATTTGATTACATTGGGGTATCTGTACACACATCTCCTGTTTCCCTGCGAAAGGTGATGGCTGTTGCAGTGCACAGCTCCAGGTATTTCGGACCGGATCTTTTAATTAAAGAACATATATGATGGGGGCTGTGCTGTGGCCACAAACAGACTTTAAGCATTTCCTGTAAAACATTGGAGCAATCTCTCAAATACATTTATTGATAACCTCATCACCTGTAATTTCATGGTAAGAATGCATTAGCGTTGGACCACAATGGCCTAAGACTGGTGTGTGTGCATATGTGTGAATATTCGTCTATTTAACATACTGCACTAATCTTCCAAAGCTCCAAACTCTTCAGAACAAAGCTTGTGTCAACTTAGCCAACAATCCGTGCGTATATGAATGTGTGTTTTATTGTGGAAAGGTGTTGGTTAGGTGAGGGTCTTTCATTGCTTTTAACCCAGCCAATAGAACTTTAAGCGAATAGCAAGCATTGAACTCTCTCTTCCATTGATTCCTGACTCTTGGAGGTGGGAAACATATCAGGAGACGGGATTTGAGTAGTGTTGTGTTGCTTGCGCATAATTCTTTCAAACGATTGAATCTTTTGAGTGGACGTATTGAATTGACTCACTTTATTAACTCATTTGTTAATATTTGTTGTTTGCAAGCGTGTGCCTCACGAGAAACTCCAATGAAAGTGGTAGAACTCGTCTGGCAGTGAGGGTGGCTGCATCAAAGAGGCAATAGGTTTCGTGAGCATCATAGACTCAAATTATCTGATTGCACACTGTAGGTCTGTGGTGGGATGTTTAAAAAAAAAGACCACCAAGCATCATGCTGCTTTGAGAACTAGACCAACATTGTTATAGTGTATGTGTATCCCTGCATATGCGGACTAGAGCCGCATTCTTATACCAATATACCCATAGGGAAATGCTATTAAAAGACCTTGTTAAACAACACAAAAATCAATAAAGGCCTAAAGAAAAAATAAATTTCTACGTCCTCAGTAGATTGAAAATTGACTTTAGAGCCAATATAGAATATATGCCAGAAGTCAAATGTCAACAATGGCAAATATGTAAACCTACTGTATTATCAGAGGTTAAAGAAGCCATTAACAGAACTCAAATGTAAGTAACTACAGAGCGGACTTCAGCTATATATTCCATTTGTTCAGGTTACACAGTATTTCCATGTCCATGTCGTAAAAACATCAGATATTATGATTATGAACGATTGCTTGAAACAAGAATCTTTGGACTGAATATTCCACTTTAGTAACATGTGGATCTGGTGGTTAACAGAAATACGGGAATATTAAAAAGTGAGCTCCAAAAAGAAAAAAAAAGAAACGTTTTTTCTTTCTTTTTTTCTTTCTTTCAAAATATTGTGCCAGGACCTTAAGCGGGCAGTTTATGCTAAACGCCCATCCAACCTCTCTCAACAAGGAAGAGTGGCAAAAATTCCCTCAAAGTAGATGTGAATCATCTAAATCATTAAAGAAAGTGTTTGGATGAAGTTCTCATTGCAGAGGGAGGTGCAAAGTCCGATTAAGTGAGAGGTTCACATACTTTTGCACCCATGAAATCTGAATTTTTCTTAAATCAACTACTTTTGCTCAATAATGAATGACAATATTATCATTCTTTTTGTTCAAGGCCATTATTTTCAATGTCAGCATTGTAGATTTGGGTATAACTAAACATTTATTAAGGTTATTTTTTCTAATATTTTATACAAAAAGTCTGACCATGCCTGCAGGGTTCACAAACTTTTGAGCAGCACTGTATATACTGTATATATATATATATATATATATATATATATATATATACATATATATATATTAGATTATCCCTGCTGCCTTGCTTGCCCCTTTACCCAAACCACCCAGGCGCGGTAGACTGTTGTGTCCCAAAATAATGATATGATAATACAATGCTAATGATATGATGCTACAGTATGTAGGCAATCTGGGAGTATGGGAAGCATTTCAACATTGGCCAGAGAGCAACAGTCCTAGTTCCTGTTGTCAAGAGTTCAAGACATGGAAATAAGAACATGTACACACACATATGGCCATGTGACGGCTCTGTGTGGTTTATGGTCTCACAGGGGAGGAAACTAATAGTGACTGGTCACCTTAAATAACCTGCTGTGGTCCATGTAGAGGGAAGCTATTTACTGTACCAGGCTTTTGGGGAAATCTCCACTTTCCCTGTCTGATCTTGTCCACATGGTGAAGGATGTTTCTCTGGCAGACAAGTCAGACAGGTTTTCATGTGTGACTGGAGAGGGAGACACAAGAGATCTTGAATGGACGTCTGGGTTTGATGAGCCTTGCAGTAACACTGACTCACAACTGTGATACAACAACAAGACCCAAGTTGCACCTTCAGCTCAATTTTGACATTTACCACTACAGACAACACCCCTAGAAAATATCGTATTTCCTTACATAGTGGCAACCACTTAAATACATGTCGTACAATCATCATCCATCCATCCATTCATCACACACTTGTTCAAAGCTGCAACAATCCATTCACCCTCTTAAATGTCCTTTTTGTTGATTTTCAGTTGTAAATGTTTATGAGCTTGACAGCCGTGCATACTGTATGTTCAAATGTGTGGTTGTGTGTATTCCAGTGCTGTAGTAGTGTCATGTGATTTATATACATTTCTGTGTGTAAACGCTTGCATAGGAGACTTCCATTTAATGACTATGTGACATGAAACAACGACTCTGGCATTGCCTCTGTCTAAGGTTATATCCAAGTTGTCAAAGGTGTGTGTCTGTGTTATTTGAACCTGTGTTCACATTCCCCAGGGCTAGATCTGTGGCGGACGCTAGCTTGCTAGCTGCTTCCATGCATCTTTGTTCAGCCCCACTACAAAGCAATGCTGCTCCCCCGTTGTAACCTCTTGAAACGCACACATACACACCCATATTCACACACTCTACCCCCTACTGAGCTGCTCTTTTGCAATTGTGTTATTTTTTTCTCTTTCCTCATCAGGATAACAACAACAGAGTCTCTTGAAACACTCACTTTGAATATCATAACGCTTGTGCGCTTGTTTCGGAGTGTGTGTCTGAGCTGCTGCTGACATTTTAAGTTGGACAGATTGTTATCTGGGTTTTGGTCTTTCTGCAGCCCGTTGTCTGTTTTATGATCAACAAAAAAGCTTACAGCTTTTTACTCTGACAATTGGTGACCCAATAAAAATATAAAATAAAATAAACAAATACTTGGGAACTGTTTCAAAATGCGTATTTTGCAAAAAGAAAACATTTTGTTGAGAATCTATTTTGTTGTTAATCCTTAGCCTAGTTAGCTGGTCATTGCACTGCAGCAGCCAGGACAGAGACACGTGCACCAGTTTTCCATGTTGCATGTCCATTTCTGGCTTTGTGGTTGTAAGTATGGTTTCCCTCTTTGTCATCACAGTAAGTTAAAAAATATACATAAATAAAAAAAGGTCAAGTAAGTGCAAAACTTGCTAGTAGAATCAATCTTTTATATGCTGACCTATCATACGGTGTGACATAAATTTCAACATTTTACTTATAAGGTGTGTGAGTTGATAATTATGATCATAATGTGTGTGGTGTCCACTTTCAAATCCCAGTTACCAAATATGGTTCATTTCCAGCATGACTGCGCTTTAAATGTTTGTCTAAATATTGGGAATGTCGATTTTGTTCTGTATTGACTATATGCCACAGAGGAGGCGGGACTTCCGACTTCTGGGTTTTTACCTATCAACTTTGTTTCCGTTTCCGGCTCGCAACGTGTGGGCCGCATCCCAGTACTTGCGCTTCCGCCTTTGTGCCCCTCGGTTGCGCGTCGACGGGTGCGAGGCTGCGAGTGCGTAGTGTCTGTCTTAGTGTCCGAAGCATTTCAGATAGCCGAGACGCCCTCCCGCCGATGAGCGGGAGTGCGCGTTTGGGGGGGCGCAGGGGTGGGGGTGCGAGTGTTGGAACGCGGCCAGCAGTGGCCGGAAACGCCGCTGATGTGTAAAACCCAGAAGTCGGAAGTCCGTGGCATCTCTCGGTTATGAAACTGGTTATAGGTATGTTTAGTTGAATTATTAATGAGCTGGTGGAGAACACCTGCTTGTTTGTTTGTTTGATTTACCAGTGGTGAAAAGAAAGGTCTCAAAACTACAGAAATTGTGTTCAAAAGACAGGCAGAGAACATCAATAATTTCTAAAATGACATAAAAAACAAAACATTAAAAATTTAAAAAAAAAATCTTTAGATGTAATGCAGAAAGCCCTGTTTGCAGACGTACGAAATCACCTATGACTTTGATGCAAGTATTTTTAGTGTGACAATGCTGAACCCTGAGATGGGGGAGTGTATGTATTTATGTGTGCCCCCTCCACACCCAACAACACAAACACGCTCCTCATCTTGGTCTCAGTCACGGCACAATGAGGATTAATTTCTGTCTGATTGTTGAAATACCTGGCAACCAGGGAAATGAGAAAGTGTCATCTTTTGGGCTCATTCATCAAGAACTAATTGAAGTCTCACTATTCTGAAGTGCTGATAGAACTGCAGTTGGTGTGCCTTGTTTTGATATGTGGGCATCGATGCCTCTGTTTCTGCAGTGAGTGCACTGAAGTGGACTCAGAAAATCTCACACAGGTCACATTGCATTAAACTAAAAAAAGAAAATGACAAACCAAAAATAAATCAAAACCAAAAACTTAGGCTAAGGAGAAGAGGAAGGGCTTAGAAAAAAAAAGAAAAAAGAAAATCTCACGTGACATTTTCCGAGTCAAAAATAGGAATGAGAGCAGGTGTCAATAGGCGCCTTCAGGTGAGTCCGGTGAACCTCTTCAATTTCGGCCATTTTGTTTTATTGAGAGGTTTGCTTCCAGCGTCATGCTATTGCGATATTGTGATTGACTTGGACAAATAAACATGAAATGAATGATGGATTATCCAACAAATGACAAAAAGTGGTACAAGTTGCTCTACGACAACTGACGAATGAACGGGAAAATGCGTTTTGGAAAGAGTAAACTGATATGCAAGGCAAGCATATAAACATATACTATATTCAACTCTCGTGCTGCTCGTACACCGCAGATATGGTTCCAAGTGATAATAAAACACTTTCCTCAGTCTCTCCTTTGGTCTCTTGAGGTCTCCCTGATTTGTTGAAATTTAGATGTCTCTGGGGTTGCTGAAGGACTCTGGTTGGTGGCCTGGTGGGTGGTGTCTGGTCTGTGCTGGATTTCACTTTCCTTTCTTTTCTTTGGTCCTTTCTCGGGTTTCCTGACGGCCTCACGACTCTGGCTGGAAGTGTTCGGTTTAGGGAAACGGTATGGGATTTTATTTGTATTTTTATAGGTTTTAGGTGAACTAATGAATGCACGCACGCACGCACATACACATATTCACCCACATACAAAAAAAAAGAAAAATACAAAAATATATATATATATATATAAAAAAAGAAAAAAAAAGGAGAGCAATGATGATGACATGTCAAATCGGTAAAATTACCGAATGAACAATATTGAGCTCTCCAGAAAAAAAAAAAAAAAAAGATAATAAAACACTCGGTCTTCATCCCACTTGGAAACCTGTTTGTGGGTGTGAGAGAGACAGTATTAGACTCAAATCAGCACCTCTTCTCTCCTCTGAGGCTATCATACTCCGCTTCACCCTTCACTATTGATTCAACTGGACACAAGCTCGAGTTCTCTCACCCCAACCCATTCTTTCTTTTCTCTCTTCTCCTCTCTCTTCCCGAGGTTATCCTTTCTTTCTGGTCAAAGTCGAGGCTGACAGATCATGTAATGACTGTAAACACTAATCTTTAACCTCCTCTCAATCTATTGATATTTATGGGGGTGGGAGTCGCCGCCAGTTATTTTTCCTGAGTTGAACGGGCATGTAGCAACCAAGAAGTGGGCACATGCTTGAATATTAAGCCAGAATCGTACGTCACAAAGGTGTCAAATTCAAATCTGCTCATTTCTGCATGCTTTTACCTTTTAAAGAATATTACATGCAAATGACAAACTGCTTTGGTGTCAATTTAAAACCACGTCACAGACTCATTTTGACATTTAGGCATTGATTGTGAGATGACGGTGGTGTATCCATGCCTTTGCAATTTAGGGACAGTAATAATTTACTTTAAAAAAAAAAAATCTTCCTGAGAATGAGAGCAGCACTGTTTTGGCTGCAATGGACCTGCGGTTGATGGCAGGGATGGACACGAGATTATCCCAGTGTGTGTAATCCTGTCTGTAGTGAGTGGGAGGTTTTCTTCACTCCATATTACAGTATTACTTCTTTATGCAGCAGGGCCCACCTTCAGGGACTTTTAGCATGCCCCTCAGAAACATTACACTTAAGGTGGTGTCGTGATTAGGCATGAGGCTAATGATGATGAGTGGAATGAGAGTTTAGTGGCATTTGAATTGCGCCGTCCCATTCCTCACCCGTCCATCACTCGCCTGTGTTCACACTGCTTTTAAGAATTCAGGTTTAAGACCATTTCGGTGTGACTGGATTATTTCTAGTATTTTTTTGTTGAATCACATTAAACACTTTAATATTATCTTAATTATATTTTTTAAATCAGAACCCTGGGCCATGGTACAGATTTCTTTGGGGGGTATGAATGAATCGAAAGTGTATTAAGATGCATCATTTATTTGTAATAAAACTGAATCTCAATCGTAAGCCAAATGATTTGTGAGGTGGTGAAAGATTTTGGTCCCAGTCCCTCGATGTTGCTACAGTCAACGGCATCATCCAAAAACACAGACAGTTTTTTCTTGTTGCCATCCAATTTTGAACATGTTCAAAATGTCTTTGCGACCATAAATTAATTTTGTGAGAGTCTGCCGAATGTCTTTGCAACATTTTACAATCTTGAAGGAACCCTGATCACCACACACTGCACTGTTATTACACGTCAGCAGTATGTAGCAAAAATGGACAATCATTTGACTTCTAAATCAGAGAGAAATGATTGATGAATGGATGGAGAGAGAATAGTTAAAGAATTAATGTTAACACTAAGAAGGTTGATTGGTGTGATAGACAATTATGGGAACAGATGTCTCTAATACAAGGATGTTTTGTAGCAGAAATTTGAATAACCTTCATTGTCTTTACTGCACCCTGTGGCACCCCCCCACCACCCCCCTCCATGATTACAGATTAAGAAAGCAAGCAATGTAAAGGCAGGCCTCTGTGGAAATAAGTGAAACACAATAGATGTCAATACAAGTTTGTTGACATATTTATCTTTTAATGTAGGAGGAGTGAAAAAACACTTTATGGCTTCCCCTTTAAGAAAAAGACGTTTGCACTGTGCTTTTACAGCTGATTGACTTAATGCGGTACAGTACATCCATGCATCCATTTCAGATTTATTGCTTACTGGTCTGTGTCCTTCAAAGTAAAAGGAAAAAAACAACAACAATGTCATGGGTCAATTTAAATAATACAATTTATGTTCAATACATACACAAAATGGCAGGTGATTCAACAATATGAGTTTGTACTTTTATTAACAAAGACTTTCTGGTTTCCCTTTATGGATGTTTAGAGATATAGGTGTTCCTTCAGAGATGTTGCTATTAACTTTAGATGTAAGAATCCAAACATTTATGACAAATGTATATGAAAGGTCAACCTAACAACAGACATTTTCAGGGTCATTCTGATCCAAAGTTTGGCAGCAAAGTGGCCAGAAGTAGCAGCTGGCCAATAGAGGGCGCTGGGGTGATGAACCACAACTCACCATCACCAAACACATGACCTTGAATAAGACATGAGAAAAACTAAACAAAAATGAAATAATAAAGTAAAAATACACTTTTGCGGGAGCATGAAGGCCACGTCAATGGAAGAGAATGCTAGAGGCAAAAATAAGGGCGAACCGGAGAGAAGTTTACCTCCTAGTGGAGGCACTTCAGACTTCAGTCAAACGAAGACAGCCTAAGCTACCCGCCTAAAGAGGTAGAATAGAGAGGTAGAAACCATCATGGTCTCCAAAAACCCAGCTAAGTTATAGTGAACGCCATGATAGTTTGGCTGTAACGTGTTGTAAACTTACCAAGCGTATATTGAAGATTTTTAACATGAACATCATGCTAATCATCTTGCGATTGTGATTGGTTAGCTAGGATCCAATCATGAACCAGAAGTGTTGAGATCATCCAAATTATGCGTTTTTATTTGGTTTAGACATGCAAATATGTCATGTCCCCTGCAATCATCCATGAGTCCAAAGAGGTTAAGCTCCAAGTTGGAAGTATGCCCCAAACCACAAATGGTATCATTGTTTTGGGATGCACCATTCCTGGTTGGGGCGTACACCATACATTCAATTTGTAGCACAAATTTTGAAAAGCATACTGTTTTATGGTTTATGGTTTTATGGTACAGTCTGAGAAGTGGACCCAATTGCAAGGAGGCACAGTAACAATAGGTAGAGGGAATGTGCACATGTGGTGAGTATATTGAATCAAGGTAAGGAGGAGAGCTGGCAACTGCGAGACGACATGACTGGACTGGACTTGAGGGATGGGACTGGACTTGGCGTGACTGGACTAAACAGAGCCTGACGTGACAGGACCGGATTGGACGTGAACTGAATTGACTTGGCGTGGCTGGGCTTGGTGTGGCTGGCACTTGCCTTGCACCTGACTAGACTTGACTTGTAGTTTACTTGCACTTGACTTGGAGTGACTGGACGAGACGTGGAAGCACTTGACGTGGCGTCGCGTGGCTGGACGAGACGTGACCGGAACAGACTTGATGAGACTGGACTTCATGTGGCGTGAAGTGGCTTGACTTAACGCGACTGGAAGTGGACGTGACTTGTACTTAACTGGCTTGGCTTTGGCTGGCTTTGACTTGGCATGAAGATGATTGGCCTGATTAGACAGACTGTGGCTTTACTACAAGATGAAACACAAACGTACAGCAACAACGACAATGCACGCACACGGACTGAACAAAGACAGCAGTCTCAGGCCCCGTCCACACGAAAGCCAGTTTCAATGTATCCTCACAAGTTTCTTACCGTTTAAGCCGTTCGTCCACATGACAGCGCGGTTTCGGTGCTTGAAACCGATCACTTTTGAAACCGGGCTCCAGAGTGGAAAGATTTCAATATGCGTGTACGTGTCCGTCAGGACACCATATGCAGGATACTCCTCCAGCGATGACGTAATGGTCGCAGCTCGATGACGGCGCATTGTTGCAAATTGATGACATATGCGGCAATTATCGCGTGACTGCGCGTGAACCGTCAGTCTGTCAACCACAATGGCGGATAGCCGTGTCGTAGTCATTTTGCGCAGCTTCCTTAGATTGCTTATGCTTTTGCAGCAAAATATTTTGCTTCTTTATTCCCACGTTCAACAAGCGGTGTTGTATTTAGATCACCCGCCATTGTCACTTCTCCTGTGTTCGTCTTTTTCATGTTGTTTCGATACATGCAAAGCCATGTTTGTTCTATAGATTGCAATTAAGTTTTAAAAAAAAAAGCGTCCGTCTTCTTCGCTGATTCTTCTTCTACGCTTTCCGTTAATTCCCTGTGGCTGCGCTACAGCGCCACTCCAGACTTGGCATATACATTACAGCCGTTAAACGTCCTCAGCGTCTTCTTTTGGACACACGCAAGTCTTGAAATGATTCTGTGTGTACGAGATTTGTTTGAGGACTGAAGCCGGCTTTGCTTCCGTCTGGATGGGGCTTGACTCAACAACTGGGTGAGACAAGCGGCTGAGGGCACTGATTGGTCAACACACGGGGAAGGGAAGACACACAGGTGTAGGTGGTGTCATATGACGAGACAAGGGGAGAGACAAGGAACACATAACAAAACACTGATCACACAGACAAACATAAAACATACTCTATTGTGTTGAAATCAGGTGTGTGGGTAGGCGTGTCATCATCAAAATTGAAAATCAAGAGAGGTCTTAATGACTGGAAAAATAGAGGCTTAACAACAACAGTGTCGTAAAATTTAAGTCAGAATTAAAAATGTTTTCAAAATAAAATTATTCGTCACTATGAAACCATGGTCAAATTAGCCATGCCGTTTGTCAAACGTTAATATTATCGCAAGGGTGTGTATGACTGGTGTTTATTGATTTAATTGATGTGTTATTTTTATTAATCAATGATCTTTTTTTTTTAATTTGAAAGAAAAATTCTACTTTTTGCATTAATTGTTAGAAAAAAGCAACAAAAAAAATATAGTTAAATTTTTTTTTATAGCTTTGATTGCATATACTTTTTAGTTTATATGCATCTGTGTCAGTTGCCCTAAGCGAGTATGTTTGTGTGTTCATGGTATGTGTGCCTCCATGCAGACTTACTCCTGGCTGCAGTCTAATGATTGTTATAAGCCTGTATGCGCATGCACGTTTGGTGTAGGCTGCCTGGTAGAGATGACACTGGCCGGCCATGTAAAAGTGTGTCTGACAGGGGGAGCGACAGAGTCAGCGCTTTTTTTTCTCCCTCCTCGCCCCCCGCTGTTCAATCCATCCAGCTGCTGTCACCACAGGGGAGCAGACAATCTATCAAGGCATCGGGATGCATTCTCCTCACCTGCGCCGCGCCTTTAATGAACAGCCAACATGATCCCGACTGACAAGCAGGAAATGGATGTAATAAAGATTGTTTCTGCATGCTCTTTGCATCCCTGATAAATCACCTCACTGTGCAACAGATTTGGGAGCTTCATGGAAATTTGATTTCACACTGTAAGGGGGAGGATGAAGAGAGCAGTGGGGGTAAAAAAGAGCTGCAGGGTCACTCAATTTTATTTCCCTTTTCTCTCCAGTGGAGCAGTGGAGCGAAGGGTGTGGGGGTTGAAGGGGAGTGAAGGAGGAATGGTATTTTTTTTATTATTATTTCTGTCTCGGGCTGGCTTTTTTTTTTTTATCCTCCAAATGCTCGGTTAAGCCCAGAACACACTCTTGTGTCTGTAAGTCTATAAACAATAATAATATATCATTCACATAAATGTCCCCTACTTGGATTTAACCAACCATACCAGAATGTATGGCGCAAATCCCAACACATGTGCTGCTGGATATGGTTTTCAGTCACTGCATGTGTTGGAGTCACAGGAATGGCTATGCCATACATACAGAAATGTGCCATTGTGCTTTGTATAGAACAACTGTTGAAATCCTGTAAAAGAGCTGCTCAATAAAAACTATTAAGGCAATAATGACACAGGCAAAGTGCTATCAATGTACTTATTGATCAGAATTGTGCATGTAGTTTGGCCGACAAAACATGGGGCAGTTTTAGCAACTTTATACGAGAAGAAGCAAATTCAGTTATTAAGAGCGTGACCTGTTAAAAACTTAACTGTTGTTGAATGGGGCGATTTGCTATTTGATGTTGCCAGTGCAATTAAACTATCTTTCAAGGGAAGCCAACCCAAATATTTTCTTTACAATAATATGTTCTATGCAGCACTACTATTCTAAGCATGGTATTCTGATTGATATCGTGTTCATGCAATATGAATTAATCAGCAAAATCCACCTGTTTTTATCCATTTCAAAGGGCAGCCATTTTGATGCTTGCTGTCACCTGAAAATGACATCACAGTTGCTCAGGGCTCAGATAATGACTAATCACAGATCACCTGTTTTCTGAGTTTGGTCATGTGACAATATCATGATTGGTTGCAGCATTAATCAGCAGAGTTGGGAAGTAACTGAGTACAAATACTTCATTACTGTACTTGAGTAGTTTTCTCTGTACTTTGTACTTTCCTGAGTACAGACGCTCCCCAACTTACGAACGAGTTACGTTCCGAGCGATCGTTCGTAAGGTGAATTTGTTCGTAAGTTGCTTCAGTGCTATATTTTGTATTATAATTTATGTTTAAAGAGAATACGTACAGTACTGTACTACGTATGTTAGAGAGAGAGAGCGAGAGACACACACAGTATGTACATGTACGTAATAAGATAAATAAAATGAAGTTTAACTTACTTTTGGAAGATGTACTCGATGCTTAAGGATTTGATGGAGGAGGAGGAAGAGGAGGATTTTATATCATGAGAGGTTCTTCGTCGTCGCTGGAATGGGCTTCAAAAGTTACTTCCTCCTCCGTAACTTCAATGTAGGAAGAAGTTGAGGGTCGCGGAGAAGAAGATGAGGGTTGATGAGTATCTTCCTTGGAGGATTTACTAGAAACTGGCCGACAGAAGCGATCTAACGACGATTGCACAGTTTTCTTCTTTTTTCATCATAAATGATGCGGTAGCACTGTATGGCATCATTCAATTGATTTGCAACCTTTGTGCAACGTTCAATATTTGGGTCTTGCTGCTCGAAGAGTGCGATGGCTTTATCTATGAGCGACAGGCGTTTCTTCTTCTTCCTCCTCCTCGACACGTTGCTGAGCCTCCAATGCTGGGTGAGCTCTCACAGCGCCAAGCGTCTGTATTAGCGGCGGAAAGAAGCACTACAGTACTCGGAAAAAGGTGCGCAATACAAAATCTAACTTACAGCATCTCTTTCCGAACATTTTTTGACATGCGCGCATGCGCGCAGACATGTTCGTATGTACCGTTGTTCGTAACTCAAATGTTCGTAAGTAGGGGAGCGTCTGTATTTATTTTTTAGACTACTTTTTACTTTTATCCATTACATTTTAACATGAGTAGCTGTACTTTTTACTCGATACATTTTCAAAACATGGACGTTGCTTTGATTTTAAATGCACAAAAACAATTAAAAATACCTGACCTGGAAGAAGTTTGCGTAGACGAACGATTCGATGAACGAATCTTTTGAACGGTTCTTTTTAATGAACTGATTCTAAAGATTCAGTTCACTTAAAAGAACTGTCATGCCCATCACTACTGCTACTTAACAAAAGTGAAAGAAGGTTCAATCATGTCCGTGAGGAGTGAGCGAGTGATATTCAACAGCATCGACTCGATGCAGGGCAAGTCAGTGTCAACTGGCTGATGTAGCTAGCCTATACCCATTTAATAGCTTTCAAATTGACGTAGGAGGAAACATCCGGTAAAAATACTTTTTATTTCTATTCGTCAAGTACATTTCAGAGCCTGTATGTTTTTACTTGAGTAATTATTTGAGTGAGTACTTTTACTTTTACCAACGTTGTTTTTTACACAAGTAATTGTACTTTTACTCAAGTAGAGAATGTCAGTACTTTTCCCAATTCACAATGCTGTGTGTAGACTAATTGGGGTGCATACAACATATTATGGAATTTTTTGGGTCGACTTTCCCATTAAATTTGCTTTCCTTACTTTCAACTAAAGATAACATTATGCTTGAAAATAGTTTATTTAAAAAAAATAAAAAAAAGAGTAAAAACTACCAGGCTGCATATTCGCCATTTCACCATTTATTTTTTATTTTTTATTTTTTTTTAATATAGAGACAAATTATTAGCATGTGAGCTTCCTTCACACTGCATCATATAAACACACACACCAAACCTGAAAAATGTATCACATGTGGAGGCTAACACTGTGCTTCTGCCAAAAAACACTGTAGCAGCGCTCCATTGTAGAGTGTGGTGATGGAGAAAAATAGAATATAGGTTTGAATAGAACAGAATAATGATCAGAGTTGGAAGAACATAATAGTGGAGGAGCGGGAGAAATACATGTGGAATGGAATAGAGGAGAAGAAAGCGAGAGCCCGATTGTGATAGGGAAAGGACCAGCGAGGATAGAGTATGATGGGGATAGGGTGGGGTGGGGATGCAGATATGGGGGTCGGTGGGTAATTTATGATTTAATCTAATGCAGTCTGGACCTGCTGTAAGTCACACAGGTCTCAGCTGGGAAAGTGAGGGCAGAGTAGTGGGGGGGATACAGAAAACGAGAGCGAGAGACATTAACCTTTCTTTGAAGCAAGTGTGTGTGGGGCTGTTTTATCTGACCATCATCCACCTTGTAAACCTTTTCTCCTCTCCACCTATTCTGATCTTTGGTTTAGTTTCACCAGCTGCCGCTGACGTTGCTGGCACAGTTTGTGGCATCACACTTGGTCTCATATACAGTATCTTACAAAAGTGAGTACGCCCCTCACATTCCTGCAGATATTTAACTATAACTGTTCATGGGACAACGCTGAAGAAATGACACAATGAAAAGTAGTCAGTATACAGCTTATATAAAAGTGCACATTTATTTTTCCGAAAAAAAAAAATATATACAAAATACAGCCATTGATACCTAAACCCCTAACATGAAACTGTCCAAATTGAGCACTGTTAGGCCCCATCCACACGGAAGCCTGTTTCAATGCATCAGCACAAGTTTCTTACCGTTTGGGCAGTTCGTCCACACGGCGGCGCCGTTTCGGAGCTTGAAACCGATCTCTTTTCTAACCGGGCTCCAGAGTGGAAAGATTTCAAAACATACGTTCCAATGTGGACACCATATGCGGGATACTTCCTCCAGTTTGATGACGTATGCTCCAATTCTCACATGACTGTGCGCGAAACGCCAGTCTGTCAACAATGGTGGATAGCCGTGTCATAGTTGTTTTACGCAACCTCCTTAACTTTTACAGCAAAATATTTTGCGTGATGTTGCTGTATTAGATTCACCCGCCATTGTCACTTCTCCTGTGTTTGCCGTTGAAGTGACAGGGCGGCCATATACAGCATATATATATATATATATATATATATATTTCAATACTGTAAATGTATACTAAGGAACTACTTAAGTAGCTTACCGCCCTCACAGTGTGAATGTGTCAGTGCATGAATAATGTATCCATTCCATTGTAAAGCGTCTTTGAGTGTCTAGAAAAGCACTATATAAATTATGGTGGCCACACAAAATTTTGACACTTTGGGCACTTTCACTTAGGGGTGTACTCACTTTTATTGCCATTCACAACATTCACATTTATGAAAGCTGTACACTATTTACTTTTCTTTGTCATTTTGTGATGTCACATGAATTTTTTTTTATATATATATATATATATATACAGTATATATGCAGAAATGTGATGGGGTGTGCTCACTTTTGTTAGATACTGTATATGAGAGACGCATTGTTTTTATGTGATAGTTGAAGCACATTTGCTGTATGAGCATTTAGACTGGGGTAGAAAATGAAACATAATGCCCAAAGCACTATCACAAAACTTACCACAGGTTCCTTCATGAGTGTTTGCACAAAGGTTCAACAGAAGCATGGTAAAGATGGAGACAAACTTGTAAAAAAATGAAGAAGCATACTTGAGGAAAAAAAAAGTTTGTATTTCATAAACAGAATGACTCATTGACTGCCTCTTTTATTTTTAGGCTGACTAAATAGTCACTGACGGTCATAATGATTCACATGCCTGACTTCTATACACCCATTGTGGATTCAATTCCCACTCAGTGTCAGTGTGAGAGTGAGAATCGTCTATGTACTTTATTTAGGTTTGTTCCTTTATACAGTATAAATGTGTTGAGCAAGGTTCTGTATATGTGTGCATTTTATTTCATAAAACCATGATTGTGGATGGTATGACTAAGAATGACTTTTCAGTTATGCTGTGTGATTCATATGTTGTGAAAATAATGGATTCAAACTGACAGTAAAAATCAAGAGAGATTCTTTAAAAAAATGTGTACTCAGACATGACCCTTGGCTACCCCCGGCTACCACATAGCTATGCCATTGATGTTGATTGATTCAGCTTGCTGTCTATATTATAATGGTCTGGGCTGCTCTCTTGAAATTGTGGTCCATTCTCTTAAGATGCCACCCCACTGGGCATCTACCCTCTATATGCCAGATGACTTGCAACCAGTCCAGGGTGTAGTCTGCCTTCTTTTACTCGCAACCCTTAACATGATAAGAAAAATGGATGAATGCAAAACAATCTGTTTGGAACTATGACATTGTTCCAGTATTTTGTAACAATGTGAAATTATTGTCATTATGATGACTCAGTGTGTATCCATGCAGTGCTTCCTGCTGACAGCTATGATTCAACCAGGATTGCGGTCCTGAAGTAGCAATCTCATATATTATATGTATGTATAAACGCATTATTTATTATAGACTACGCTGTATATTTATGCAATGTCCCCTATGTACAGTATGTGTGTGCCCTTCAACGTGTATGATGCACATGATGTAGATGTGTGGATGCTTTTGTATACCGATAAATTAATGCAGCAAAACATTTTATTTATCTTTTTTATTACTATGGTTTTGGGGACAATGAAAAGTAACATTAATATAAGAAATCCCACACAGTTTAAGAGGTTGTACTCTACGGAACTATAAATGTGGAGTAAACATTTTTGACTGGCAAAATTGTTTTAAAGTACCGGTATTTATACCTTATTAATATGTATTTAAAATATACACTCTAAAAACAGGTGGGTCAAAAGTAACCCAATTATGAATCAAAAATGGACCGATCCACTTTATGGGTCAATTTGACCCCCCTTTCTGGGTTGTTTTATACAAAATGACCCAATTTTTTGACCCAATATTTATGAGTGGTTTTAAATTAAAAGACCAATTTCTTGACTCAAAGTTGTTTCAATTTGACTCAAGTAGAGGATCGGTCCATTTTAATTGGGTTATTTTTGATCGAATTGTATTTAGTGTTTATTTTAATGTCCTTGAAATAATATAAATTGTAGGCTAAATGCTAAAATGGAATTTTCCCCCATAATGCAACAATACATAAGTAAACATTGTTTGTTCGTATTTTTTATGGTTCCATAACCATATCTGCATGAATGATTTACATACTGTATTTTGTCCCATAAAGTCACGGGGTAGGCTATGCCATGCGCAAGTCAATACCCCATTTTTTGTGGAAAAAAATGCTATGCTTTAGAATTTCGCTAACAAGTGCGTTCGACTGTGTTTGAGAGTCCAGTGGCATGCTATGCGCTGTAGCTTCTTGCTAGCTAGCCCGCTAGCCTACAACCATAATGTGAGTTACTCCTTCCAAACAAATCTTCCTCCCACCAATTCACTATTTAAACATATACACGGCTAAACTTGTGATTGGGATAAAAGTTCATTTTGCAGTTGATGTCACACATCGTCATCCTCATTGGATGACTATCTATCTATCTATCTATCTATCTATCTATCTATCTATCTATCTATCTATCTATCTATCTATCTATCTATCTATCTATCTATCTATCTATCTATCTATCCATCCATCCATCCATCCATCCATCCATCCATCTATCTATCTATCTATCTATCTATCTATCTATCTATCTATCTATCTATCTATCTATCTATCTATCTATCTATCTATCTATCTATCTATCAAACTGTGAGGTGTGGTTGCTTTCAGTGACAGTTCAAAAATAGCATATGGCCTTCAATCAATCAATCAATCAATCAATCAATCAATCAATCAATCAATAGCCTACCTGCTTTTTAATTACACAAGGATTTTTGCTATTTGTAGGCTGCCTGCAAATAAAAGGGGCACATTATATAGAATATATATTGTGGTGATATTTATTTTTATTTTGTCTTTATGAGCATACTCAAGATTGGAGTAATCCAAAAGTAATCCAGTTACATTACTTTGATATCATGGTACTTGGATTGTGTTACTAACTACATTTTTTAGCAGGTAACTTGTAACTGTAATGGATCACATTTTAAAAGTAACCCTCCCAACCCTGACCACATTAATCCAACCATGCATTGGGAACGGAAAGGTATATTCTCCAAATTGGTATTTGTCTTTACTTTTGTCCATTAAGTGTTCTTCTGAGTTACACACATTTGTCCGTAGCTTCCTTCTAAAACAAATCATAGCATCCGACTCAGACCAACGATAATGTGAGGGACCCAGTGAACCGCAGCTGTTGGCTGCACCAGCGCCTCCTACTGGAGCGCAACTCTTGCGTCTGCAATCATCATCCCTCTCATGAGAACCATTTGCTTGGATAAATATTGGTTTTGCGTTGGCCCTTGTAATGGCGCACTGTGCAGGCGGCATGGCCCCTAAGTGACGCTGTCTGTCACACTGATGGCGGGCCGGCGGGGGAGTCGACGGCACATTGTTGGGTCTCTCCAATGCTCATTTGAATTCGCTCGTCCCCAATCATGCCTCTACACTCAGCGACTGCACACTTCCACACTCCACTTACACACACTACTCCCACTACCTGTTTGGGCTCTGGTTCTCTCATTTGCATTAAATAAGATGGAAATGGAGCTCTTATTTATGCCAACAGAAATGGAGTGTGTTATTAAGGGCACTATTGTGCAAAAGAGACTATGGCAGTAAGCATACATTACAGGGGCTATTTCTGGAGTGGCTCGAGTCACACGGAGGCTAATGCTTTACAGGTCCATGATGACTTCAGTCTAGGCGCCAACACTCTGGGGTACTTGTTTATGGCCGTTTTATATGCGGTTGTGTGTTTATTTGCTGTCTATCAGCCAGTGCTTTATGCTTGTGTTAATTGTTGTGTAAATGCCAGCCTTATTAGTGTGGCTGTGAAAGTTAGTCAAATCTTTTGACTTGGTGTTTTGTTCCCTGGTCAGTCATTTTCAAGTGTCCTTGAGCACAACATTGAACTCTGAGTTTCATGCACAACAGCTTTGCCACCGTCAATGAGTAAATAGACAAATAAATATAGGAGTGAATAAGTGTGTAAGACGTTATTTTGTAAGTTTAGAAATGTCAAGGTTAAATACAATGGTAAATGCATGCGTTAGTGTTATTTGAAATGGAAAAAATTGTACATTGTGCTATTATTCATTCAATTCCATTTTGTTCAATTGAAATAACCCTTTTTCCGCCACAAAGTTGCCATCAACACAGTGCATGTGTAACGTTTTAACATTTTTAACTGTCGTACATGTTTAAAAAAATATACAGTACACGTGAAAAACATCCTTCCATGATACGGAGTAAAAGAGAAGTGAGTGTAACATTCAATTGCAAAAGTAATAATTACTGACTTTACATTTTATTCTTTAATTAGCAATGCTGACGTGTCACTTTGGCCATAAGGTAGAGTAAACTATTGTGTTTCCTTTACTGCAAAAACACCATAATCTCCATTGGTCCTCAGCAGGATAACACCTAAATACCTATCAAAACAGACCCAGAGCTATTATTAGATCACTTTGACAAACACTTGTAATTTTACTATTTGAAGTTATCTTGCCTTCCAGTAAATAAATGTACAAGATGTGTCAGAAAAGATATATTACAAATAACCGGAGGTGGGCACTTCAGTGACAATGCCCACCTTTCGCTGACTGCTTCCACATTTTCGACGAATGCTGTACGACATGAAGCCTCGCAAAAATTTCGCTTTGTGTCATTGTTCACTTGCCGAAAGGTGGGCATCGTCACTGACAGGTTTTGACAATTGACGGTGAAGTGCCCACCTCTGCAAATTGTAAACCGCAAGTTTTGCCCATCATTGTGGGACATTTAGATTAAGCTTCTTTGGCATATAATTAGGTTACTTGTGCTAGGCCGTTGTGTCGCTGTGACTTTTTTCCTGACATCTACATCTTCCTATCTATCTGCACTCTTGCACACTAACCAGTTGAAACCAGTTAAGACCATCAAGACACACATTGTCATATGGGCTAGGCAGAGCCACCCTCTTGTTTGGGAGACACCAAGACACTTATAAGAGTACGAACCATTTTGGACAGATTCGATCTTCCGCATCTGGCAGAAAAGTGCTTTACGGCCATGTCTTGATCTTTCTGTCGCTTCGTCGTATCCAGTGGTCTATTTTGTTTGCCTGAATGGCCAACAATAACTTTCCCGAGGATGAGCAATGGTGGCCCATTAAACTATATTGTGACCAGTTATCCACTTAACTCCAGAAAAGGTTGCTTGATCTGCTGGTTTGAAAACGGGTGAGGGATGTTTCACCCCACATTAAAACTGTAATCCTGAAAAATAATCCAAATAGTTAATAGATGAATCTGTTATCTGATTACGGATTTTTGTTTCCCATAACTGCGATGTATTACAGTTATTTATTTCTTTATTTCTTTATTTAAACATATATACTTCCCAGGCCTGATTATGGGACACCACATAATAATAATAATAAAAAAAGTGATATCCCTCTGCTTTGATGACTATGTACGGACAGTATAGGTTTCATTATACGTATTATGGAGTTTATGTCCATGAAGTCGGAGGGATTGTGGATCTGGCTTTATTTGTAAAGGTGCAGCCTTGTGTTTTTGTTGTTTTTTTGCAATTGTTGTTTTGGTTTTAGGGCTTATAATGGCATTTATTAGCATGTGAGTATATTTCTCGTCTATCCTCCTGAAAGGTTGCCACATTTAGAACTATAATACAAGAGTCATAACCAAAATGTTGGATTAACTGGATCCCAGGGCTAAATTGGTGTGAATAGTGTTGCACCCTCTCAGTCAAACCATACATGGAAAGTCATCTGGCTGATGGCTTCGGTTTGCTCCTTCCAGGCAGACGGATTGCTATGACAAATCTGCTTCAACACGGCACCCAACCCCTGGACTGTGTTACTGGCTTCTTATAGCATTTGTCATGTGGTGTGTGTGCGGATAGCTGTTATGTCCGTTCACAAGCAGTTAACAGCAAAACAAACAATGTACACAAGTACAATAAAAAGAAAAGAAAAATGAGAGTGCAGACAGCGCTACTGTTGGGAAACTATACATCAAATAAGCTAGTATCAAGTCCAGCGTGATCCCATAACTTCTCCATTCAACGAAAGGTCAAACTGAGGTCAAGCACTATTGATTTCTTCCCAGGCTTTGTGGCAGTATTTCTCTCCACTAGTATGGTGCTAAATCCAGGTCATATCATTGATTTGACACCAAAAATACTTGAATAAACAAATCTGTACATGAACTTTGATAATTTTGGCAATGTACTGTATACATAATTTCAATCAAATTAAATCTTTGTTCTCTTTCATAGCAAACTTTAATTTGCAAGGTCATTTTCCACCCTTCTTTTCGTTATGTCTCCAGCATTCATTTTGCAAGTGTTCTGCCTGGAAGAAGGATTTCAAATTGGTGGATATGAATATCTGGCAGGAAGAAGAATGTCACATAAATGTTATTCAACTACCACTACAGTAAGCTACATAAATCACTGTTCCAAAACGTTTTTGGTTTGTGCCCAACAAAAGCAGTTTTGCCAAATTGTCCCAACTTTGTCTCTTTTTTTTTTTTTTATGGATTAAAATATATATATATATTTTTATTATTGAATAAACATAACCTGAAATTTGGTTGAAATTAACCCAATGGTTCTGTCCTATTTTTTATCACAAATTGGACCTTTATCCCAGAGTGTAAACACAACAGAAAAACGTAAATGAATTATGTGTGAAGTATATACAATATAATAATAATAATTAAAAAATACTTACAATTTGGTTCAAAATTAGCCTTGACAAACTGGTTTACAACTTCTTTTTTTGCTGTTGATATCTTTGAACGCGTCCAAACGTGGGTTGTAAAACATGGGGTACTCTTAAAAAAAAAGCCAACAGCAAGTCTTTGTCCGCTGATGTCCACATATATCTTGTCTTCTTCCTCTTTACGGGTTCAGTAGTTTCAGCAGAAAACGAGTTACCTTGGACATCAACCGCTGCAGGATCAGCTGGTTGAGACGGACCAGCGGTACCGCTGCGGCGCTCAGCGTCTTCACATTCCGTCTCGGCTGAAACCTGGGCACACTCGACGTCCTCCTCAAAAACCTCACGAGGGGTTTTTGCCTTCCTCTTTGTGGCCATTTTTTTCTTGGCTGGCATGGTGTAGATCTTGCGACTGTCGTGGCGGGTATAGATGTGTGATGATCACCGTTGAATATGTTTGAGTTGTGCGCATCAGGTGGGATGTAGCGCTGTCGAATAGGGTGTGTCCGGAAATACTCCCCGAGCACGTACTGCTACCCTCCAACGCTCAGATTTGGCCTTCAGAACACAAAAAAAACAGAGGGGTGCTTTGACTGGGGATACGGTGGGCCAGCGTTTCTTGTAGTACAACAGACTATTGCTTTTGGAAATCACGGCGTGCGGGCAGAGCCTGACAAACAAGCGCTTTCTGTGTAGTGCACGGAAGTCAGCTTGAATTTATGAACAGCGACCTACGTAGATCTTTGCCGTTATAATTACGACGGCATCACGAGCAAATGCGCATCTTGGTTAAAACGATGGATTCAATGTCGACAACTACGAATAATTACAAACACAAATGCGACGTGTTCCAAACACTGCCGAACTCTGTCGAAACGCAATTTTCTTAGCATTCGGCAACGTTCGCAACTCAGTGGGAGGGGGGCTTTAGGTTGAGAGTGAAGCTACCGTATACAGGGCTCCAGGTTGCCACTAAATTGTGACATTTTGGCCATAAAATTTGAGGCTGTGCAACAAAATTGTTCTTGTTTTCTACTTCTAAATTTGCAGATTTTTAAATGTTTTTTTTATTTTAATTTTTTAATACCATATATTTACTATTTTGATTTAAGGGTCAACTGTGCTGCTCCAAGTATTAAAAGTTATTCTGGAACCCTGGTGTAGCTAACTTTTAGCATCACAGAGCATAAAACAATCAAACAAACAAACAACAAAGCACGGTCGCCGTAAAAACCATGCAGGGTTGTATTGTAATAGGACACCTTTTTTCCCCCAACAAACAAAAGTTATGGCCTGGATTTAGACCACCAACGAAGGCAAATTCATTAAAAGAAAGAACAGAAGAGAACAATCTGTGGATATTGAAAACAAACCACCACATGTTGGTTTGCACGTATTGGTGTGTTCTTGTCTTTGCTGGCACGCAGTGATGGATCGCAGCAGTTGCCGGTTTACCTAGCCTCATGATTTCCTGTGCGTGCATGTAACAAGTGGTGTTTGGCAGGATTAATGAGCATGCGGCTTGCTGAACGGGTGTTTGGCTCTGTGAAGCACTCCATCATGGCCCGATGCCGAGGCTGGCCATACACTCACTTACACGCAAACGCACACACATACACAGTGCTCTTTGCAATTTAACCACTCACACCTGCACTTAATTGCAAATGCTTAGCCCTGTCCTTTTCAGCCCCATCCCCAATACAAGACACATGCATTAAATGTCGACATCTCTCATAGGCTAAAGTCCTTCGACTGCAGCTTGTAGGAGGCAAATTGTATACATATAAAAAAATAAAATGAAATGTACTTTTCTCAACCTACTTATTACCTAATTATCTCATTTATTGCTAGCATTAATCAAAACTTGCTTCAAAGTGTACTTTATTGAACATGTGTATATTAGTTTTCAGGGAAGCAGTTACATTCTGTATAATCAATAATAATCCTCTTGTTGAAACACGGTGATCAAATATATCAAATGATTTGCATGTAAGTATAAATCATAAATCACTTTTGTAAATTTTGCAAGTTCATTTCCAGTGAAAGCTGCACTCCTCCAAGTCTGTCCTTTGTCATCAACTCAGTATTACATCACTGCTTTTTGCAGATGATATTTTACTGTTGGCTTGATCAAGCAGTGATCCTCACTTCTTGGTGGAGCGGTTTGCAGCCGAGTGTGAAGCAGCTGGGCTGGGTTCAGCATGTCCACTGCAGGTCAACCACATGACCCGGACAGTCTAACGCTCAATGTAAAAGAAGCTGAACACCAAAAAACTGTGATTAATCAAGACCAAAATTCATGGGCATATGGTCATTCCCACTTCAACATCTGAAAATATTAAAAATGATCACCACAAGATTTAGAATTTTAAGGCTATTAAGAGTTTTCCTCTTCTTAGACACCACTTGATGTGGGCAAACTGCAATCAATCATAATTAAAATGTATGTGGATTTTTTGACTAATGCCAACTGCTGCAAATATTAGAACAATTGCTTCAATATTTTGAATGTTATGAGCATTAACATGCTCCTCTCTTGTGATAGTTCAGATATGAAAAAAAAAAAGTTCAAAAAAACACTCCCATTTATGGCATACTGCTACTTCTGGTGTCTTGCATGCAGGGCTGTGGTACTCAAGTCCGGACTCAGTCGGACTCGACACTTTTCTCAGACTTGACTCGGACTCCATGGCATTTGGACTCGCAAAGTATTTCTATCGTCTTGACCGAGTGCAAATACATTTTAATTCCTGAAAATTAACGTCCTCCTTCATTAAAAAACAAACAAACTTGAAATAAAGTTATTCAGATGATCAAAATAGACCAGCATTGACAATAGCCAGGCTGGAACCGGGGCTACCGGGCATCAAGCCATCTGATTGGTTAACCTGACTGTGAGCGCCAAAGCACACAGTCTTTTTCTTACAATCCTGTCAGCCAACAGTGAGATTATAAAATGTGGTTTTACCAACCATCAAGAACTAGCATTAGCCAGTGCCACAACGTCTTTAAAAAGAACACAAACATGATGCAACCTGCAGATTCTGTAAGAAGACCGTTTCGGACACATAGGCCACCACATCAAGCTTTATTCAACACTTGCAGAAGCACCACAAAAAGAGATGAGTAAGAGGCAAACTCCATGTCTACACATTTTTGTATTAATATTAGGGAAAGAAAATATGGTTCCCACTCGTTTTCATTGTTTTAGCTTAAACTTAAACGTGGAAATGTGACGCGCCCAATGGAGAGCCAACCTGCTCAATGGACGTCCGTTGTTGGAAGTAACAACAATACAACTTTAAATAATATCAAAATGGTGTGATAACTGTAGGAAATTAACAAAAAAGAAGGTGCTACGGACGAGGCACGGGCGGCGTAAAGTCGAAACGACGTAGGTCTCGTACGACGTAACTCGAGGACTCCCTGTAAGTAATAATACAATAGTAATAGAATTTAGTTTAATCTTGATCTCATCTGGACTTGGACTCAGACCTTATGGACTCAGACTTGACTTGGACTCGGACCTTTGTGACTCAAACTTGACTTGGACCCAATAAAGCTGGACTTAAGCCCTGCTTACAGGAAGTTGCTTCCATAATTGTTTGATCTGTTGTATTCAGTCTGTGTAGTAGAAGGAATGCATTAGACGGATATTATTTGACTATTATCCACATCTAATATAATGCGAGGGTCGTATGTTTTTTATTAGTGAATAGTAGTACCTTGTAAGAAGCTCACTACTGAATGTTAATGTTATGTTAACAGTTGACACAAAATAAATCAAATTCATCAGCTTTCACTTCTTGCCTCAGCATACAGTATAGCTGACTGATATGTTAACGTGTGTGCACTTGTGTGTATAAATGCGTGTTATTGAGTTTTATGTGTGCATCTACGTCTTGAATACGGGTTGCATATCAATGTTTTTATTTATTTATGTGCGTGTTAGTGTGCATGCGTGTGTGGCCCTAAAAAGAGGCTGGTCGAGAGAAATCCAGAAGGGTAGAGCAGAAATCAAATCACTTAATTGCTGCATTTTTCATCTCCATCTTTTGTTGTGTGGCGGCCGGCGAGCGACTCTGGCTGTGATTCATGGACGCGAGGGAGGCCTGTGAGCAGCACCATCCCTCATCGGCACCCAGCCGCTTGGGTACCCAAAGCACCCACACAATTACAGTGATTAATATGAGTTGTTTTGGTTGTTTGTTTGTTTTTCCCTTCTTTTTACTTCACTACCATCATGCGGTTTCACTGGGAATGGGGGTGGTGTTTAATGCCGCATTGAGTTGTCAGAAATAAACAATTTACCATTTCAAGCTCATTCCTCCCTCCTAATTTTCACCTTGTGGGACTTGAGCCCACTGAGAGTGGGAGAGAGGGAATGCAGAGACTCGTGCATGCAAGGAGGGAGGGTGAGATTCAGATAAAGATAAGATAAATATAGGGAGAGGAGGAAGGATGTGTTCATAGACGTTCCTAGGAGATAAAGGATATCGAAATGTAAAGAGGGAGTGCAGATGTTGAGAAAGCGTAAGGAACACAAAGGAGGAACAAGATGAGATTCTGAGACATATGCGACGGCGGAGAGAGCGAGAGAGCTGTAAACAAGAGGAAGGAGCTGGATATGGAAAAGGGGAATGTTCACTGTCAGTCATGCACCAACTCTCCTACTCTACTTTTTACACATTGACATTTCTTCTTAATAGAAGGCACGCTATTGTGCGCTATTGTATGAGTGTGTGTGTGTGTGTGTATATTACATACATATCCACACGCACACACACAGACGTAAAACTGAATCCACGTGAAAGACTTATTCTGACTTATGTTATGCATAAAACAAAGGGAAAAAATTATTTTGAGGGAATGTTAAGGACCTATACTTAAATGTTTTTACACTGTAAAACAGTTGCACAATATCTCACTTATTAATCCAGTTTGTTATTTTATTTAGTTTTTTATTTCTTGCTTACATGGAAGGCGGCGAAATAAATAACTCCAAAGGCAATATTTCCTGCTGTTGCTCCTTCACCTGATGAAACACTGGGGGGTTTCACCAGTGTGAAGCACAGTGTGACTTTTTCCTGAAATCAACACTGACAATGATCGCTCTTCAAAATACTTTTTTTTTTTTTATATCAAGCTGGAGTCACAATTATTTTTCTTGTCTGACATCTAACAACATGATTATTTTGTGTGCTTGTTCTTCTTCTCCTCTATTGTATGTGCAACAAAACATCTGCTGTGTGACTGCTTGTTGTATTGCTGGCACGTCTGCAGTAACCAGGTGTGAAAACTCCCGGGGTCTGCATTTTTAACTATTTTCAGCAGTACAGTATATACCTATAGATTAATTATTATCTCAAAAACACAAGCATTAATTTGTTTTGTGCAAGCAGTTTTAAAAAGACGATCCGATGCTTCTTTCTTGATATATTTGAAAGTGAAATGATTCTTATTGATTTGCTGCATTCGCACATTTTAAATCAAAAGGGATTTTCCATTTCAAATCGTTTTTGCTTACACCCCTACTCAAGCATTATCACGTAGTCCGTAAACTTAATCTGCGGCCTCTTGCTTTAAATATAGCGTCCATAAAGGACTGTGGGTAACATGGAGGAACCTTTCAGCGTTTTTACAATTCCAACAAATTATCCTCCAAGTACTTCTTGGTAATCTTGCTTTGATAGGAAAGGAACGTTTCTAATTGAAAACATGAATCTGAAGTGCCCTTAGAGTCTTCAATGAACCTAACATGTTTTTGGAATGCCAGGGTAAAGCCTTGCAGACGCCACACAGAAAGCCCGGAGCAAAGTTTTGAACCCCAAACCTCAAATCTATGAGCCAGATGTGCATCCTGCTGCTGAAAGGGGTTGTCTTTTTTTTGGGGGGGGTGGGGGAGCTCAGTATTGTTCATTCGGTAATTTTACCGATGTGACATGTCATCAACATTGCTCTCCTTTTTTTTTGGATGTGCGTGTGTGTGTGTATTCATTAGTTCACCTAAAACCTATTAAAAAATCCCATACCGTTCACCTAAACCGAACACTTCCAGCCAGAGTCGTGAGGCCATCAGGAGACCCGAGGAAGGACCAAAGAAAAGAAAGGAAAGTGAAATCCAGCACCGACCACCCACCACCCAGAGTCTTTCACCAACCCCAGAGAATTCCAACAAATCAGGGAGACCTCAAGAGACCAAAGGAGAGACTGAGGAAAGGAAGGAAGGACAGACGAAGCAGAGTGAGATCCACAGACACCAGCCTCCACCGATTCAACGACCAGAGGAAGAAGCAGATTGTGCCTGAGTTTCGATAGATGCTGGTGTGGTGGATCTGGCATGCATGAAAATCTCCACCAAAGAGGGGAGCCGTCGACCCTTGCCAGGACAGAGCAAGCGCAAAGGGGTTGTCTTATAGAAAACTGACTTTTTGGTGTTTAGGTAGCCACTTCACACCAACAAGGGACAACAACAACAAGTGACGCTGACTGGGTTGCCGTGAAGGAAGCCCCACCACACACTTATTTTTCTTTTGTTCTTCCTAAAAAGGCAAACTGGGTTAAAATGCATATTTCCAATTATAAACAAGATTACTTTTAAAGTCAAGTAATTCAAGTCGTGTTTCTTGGATACCAAGTTGAAGAAGTCAAGTCTTTTCCAAGTTTTTGGCAATCAAGTCGCAGGTCCTACAAATGGCAACTCAAGTCAAGTTATATGACTCAAGTCCCACATCTCTACTAATTATGGGCCTGCATCGTTTAGGTAGGCGTGTGCGCTTCTATTTTCAGAATGGATCAATAGAAAGGCCAAGAGGGTAAATGATTTCATTTTATTCTTTTTTAGGTGTGTAATGTTTAGGCTGTCTTGTGTTAAAGAGGCGCACCGTAATTTCTGGAGAATAACAAGTATTTTCTGCATAGTAATTTGATAGATTTCTAACAGTTCAGCTGTCAATTCTCAAGCCTTCGTCGGAGTTGTCACCACCTCCTGTTGTGGGATGAAGCCCTCTTGCATTATCACACCTGAAATCAAATCCCATATGTCCTGTTGCTTCCTAGGCTCGCACTACTTTTTTCCTCATTTACTGATGAGGCGCAGCTGGCGGTGCGTGGCTAACAGCTATCCTCCTCAGTGCTCTTTTTGTACTATTTCATTGTGCGTTCATGCCCTAATAGTTCTGCAAATATTCGATACACCCGCCAGGAACTTAAAGCAACACTAAGGAATTTTCTGTTTACTTTGATTATGGCGGCACCATATGGGCAAAAGTGATATTGTTATTTTTGAAGGAAGACCGCATTTCCCATGAAGACAAGCGCATTGCACCGTTTTTTAGCTCACTCCAGCGAGTGAAATCTGGCCCAATGTTGATGCTTCCCTGTCCTTTCATCCGGGGTAGCTTTTGACGTATGCCATATGGCAGTCAGCACATTTGTAGTTTTTTGTGTGGCAGTGTTCCTACCATTCTCCTCAAAGTTGCTTAGGGCCAGTAAAAATGATACAGACCCCATAAGGCCATGGCAAAGACAACATTTAACTAGTTTTAAGTCGATGTTTTTCAGAAGAGTTATGAAAATATTTTATTTAGGTTGAAAAATTCCTTAGTGCTACTTTAAGGAAACTGGCAAACGGCACCTGATGTCTGTTTTGAGTGCCAGAATTGACAGTTTAACCACCCAATAAAAATATGCCGCATTCTCAGGCAAAGCTTATATATTTGTGATTATTTGAGTCATATAGTTATTTGAGTCAGTATACAAAAAAAACAACAGTATTCCATCGGGTCCACAATCTGCAAAATGTGCAGTAACACAAGATACATATTGTGACAAAAAATATAATTGGCAGGTTTCATAATTTCAAAATAAAGAATGGTATTTGCAAAAGAACATTTCCGTTAAAAACAGTTTTTCATACAGAAAATGGCAAGGTTGTGCCAAAGTAAGATTCCATTTAAATTTAGATTAAATGGACCTCGGAGAGAACTAAACATTCTGATACCTTAAAATGCTTCTTCTATATATGAATGTATTAACTGTAAGTGTATTATATCTATAGATGTACTTTGAGTGTAAGCAGTATTTATCTATACATGGATCACAACAGGCAGTTAATGAGGAAGGCTTCAGTTCACCCGTGGCCTCAGGGCACTCCATGATCAGTGTGTACTTGATGCGTATGGGTGTAGAGACTGGAGCTGGATTTTAAATATTAATCTCAAGGTCAAAGGGACAAAGCTTTTTGATATTCATGCAGGGTTCTGTACCCTCTGCCTGGTGCTGAAGCCCTCCCTGCGCTGCTGCTTTTCTCACTGGGTCATTATGTCTGCTTCACTTTCTTTTTCTTACTGGGATGTGTTGGCACAATATTGAACCTGACTGCGTGCGCTCAGAGGCACACACCCTGTGCAGTCATTAAAAAGCGGTAACGTGTCGAGTGGTGGAACCACTGAAAATCATTTTCACCTTTATGGCTGATTTGTCACATGCAGTAGAACCTCGGTTACAAAATGTGATGCTTGTCATGTCACAGGATGCGGGTTGATGTGGCAAAAAGGTGGAACAGGATGAACTCAAAACAAAATGTATGTATTCTTCCCAAAGAAAAGCCAAAGAATGCATGTGGAAAATATTGCATTCAATCAGGAAGCAATGATCTGACAGACTGAAAGGCAGCACAGAAGTAAATACAAGCAAACTGATGAAAACACAAGGAACACTTGGACATGACTTGGACATGACACAAGTGGTTGGACGGAGCTGATTGGTTAACACAAGGCTGACGAGAACAGGTGGAACGTAACGCGCAAGATAGGGCTTGGTTTAAAAAAATCGATGAATCAATATCAAATCCGTCCATCTATTTTCTTAACCGCTTAGTCCTCACAAGGGTTGCCGGGGTGCTGGAGCCTATCCCAGCTGGCTTCAGGCAGTAGGCGTGGTACACCCTGAACTGGTTGCCAGCCCATCGCAGATATATCAAATCAATTTTCCTTTTCAGAGCCCAAGATCGATTCATAAAACCATACAGTATATCGATCATTTTAACCTATATTTTCCCCATAAATTCATTAGAAAATATAATTTTAAAGGTCTAAATGTTTTTTGTATGTATTCATATTTTTGGTTTCTTGGTGTTTTCTTTTATTTACTGGTCACAGAAATGTAAAAGTAATTTCTTACATTTACAAAAGACCTGACTTACTGCACTTTAACATGCTAGACATAAAATAAATCTTTTGTTGACCAAAATAACAAAAATCATCATCTTGAACCAAAATGAGAGATGTTTCTTCAAATTTACAGAATAAAACACATTCATTCAAATTGGGGTAATTTTTTAGGATTAAGACAATTTACAATATTGATCATTTACATTTAAAATTATTGAATTAGAATAATGAAAATAGTATTTTCATCTTATCCTTGCTGACGTCATTGTTTCTAACACTTAAGTGAATATCACGTGTTACTTTCATGAACAAAATTAAACTAAATCATTTGAGCAGTTACACACCTGCATAAAAAAAAATCCAGGGTGGGGGGGCTCCTTGGGGGTTGGGGTGGTACAGGTGGCTGGGCGGGGGGTGCTGGGTTGTGGTGGGTGGCAGGTGGGGGGAGCGGGGGACGTGATATAAAAACTGGCTCTAAACTAATGTTTACAGGTACTTAAAAATAAGGCTGCTCGATTATGAAAAAAACAATAATCATGATTATTTTGGCAATA
The DNA here is from genome assembly GCF_051991255.1 of Vanacampus margaritifer. Lineage (NCBI taxonomy): Eukaryota > Metazoa > Chordata > Actinopteri > Syngnathiformes > Syngnathidae > Vanacampus > Vanacampus margaritifer. The sequence goes on along the minus strand of NC_135440.1, from coordinate 8,382,172 downwards.
ATTGAAATCACGATTATTCAAACGATTATTAATTTTTTGGTACAAAACAAGAAAATGTTTCAGCATTTAAAAATATAAAGACCAATTAAAAAAAATAGAAACACGATAATTATGTACGTTCTTTTTAGACCAAACAGAATTTATAATAATATATATTCATAATAATATATGTTTATTAATTTATTTATGTTGGCAAAAACTTAAAGTTGGAGGGCAGCTTCTGCACTGTGTAGTAGGACAATCATTTATTTTTTTGGCACAGAACGAGAAAATATCTAAACGTAAAAAACAAAACAAACAAAAACCAAAATATAAAGACTAATAAAATTTTGGGAAACACTATTATTATTATTATTATTATTATTATAATTAAGTTCCTTTTGGATGAAACAAAATTTAGTAAATTATTTTTTTTTGTGTGTGTTTTTTTTAAAAGGTGCACATGTACAAATTTAACACAAAAACTTGTAATTCAATTTCGATTAATTGCACAGCCCTACTTCAAAATTCTTTTGATTTTGCAGAAAAGTATTAAAAAGGTCAGGTCCTGGAGAGGAGATTATACTACTATTCTAATGCAGTATAATTTCAGTTTTTCAGCTTGTTCGGCTTCTCTGACAAAAATACAGTATATAACCTACAGTATGTAATTGGCACAAGCTTGTTGTTTGCCTTAAGTTCACTCATCTGTCACTCTCACATCCCCAAATCCATCGTCATGTGAAAAAGTGTCACCTTCATTTTGTACAATTGAGTTTGTTCATTTTCCTTGCTTCTAAGTTCAAATATTTGTTTTGTCAGCCTGGCCGTGTCAGGACATGTATCTGTCATTGTGTTTTAAAAGACTAACTTGTGGCTTACTCCATCAGTGTCAGTCTAACATCTTGGCTCTGATATTTGCAGCTCTCAACTGACTGCTCGGCTTGCACATAATTACGCTATGAGCTTGACGTAGTGTGAGTGTCTTGTAAGTGTGTGTGTGCGCGCGCGCGCTCGTGCGTCTTTTCACCCTCTGCAGAAACATGTCATTTCCACTGCTCCTGTCCTTCTGGTAGACAGATACAATATTAAGAGCTACAAATCGGAGTGTGAGTTGAGAGGAGACATTGGGTAGGTGTGATGCGGAGACGAGGCGAGAGAAGGTGGAGAGATGACAGTAATAATAGCACATAGACAATTGTCAGGGAGGGAGACAGTGTGTGCAGTAGTAGAAGACGTGTCGAAAGACGAGGAGACAAAAACGGATATCAGACAAATATGTGGCAGAAAAAGCTGAATTCTGTAGTGTTGTTTTATCTTGTTACGTTTTGAATTATTTCAGCTGAAGTTTTTATTGTTAGCTCAGTACAGTGTTTTATATGTCATCAATGTTTTTTTTTTTTAGTTTCCTGTTGAAAATAAATATACAGTAGAACCTTTCATTTGAACACACTTTGCAAGAAAAGCTGCTTGACTTAAAATGTGTTGATTATTTGCCCATAGGAAATAACAGCCTACATATAGTACTATAATTTAATCTGTTAAGAGTTTCAAACTATCACCATTAAAATAGAAGGAATGTTTTTAACTATTGGGGATGAACACTGTTCGTGTTGCGTTTATATTATTATTGTTGTTGTTGACTTTACCATATTTGCCTCAGTAAAGTGGTATCGAAAATTCCAATTGTACTTACAGTATGTGTCAATTTATTTGCATTTGAAAATTCACACATGTTGTGCTATAACCCTTTCAGCAACCGATTGAACACAAACACATACAGACAATATAACAGTGCTCACAGTCATACTGCTATGCCGTACTAATGAGCTGAGAGTGGACTTGAAAAGTCTCAACGAAATGTACATCCGTCTGTCTGTCAAGGCGGGCACATCAGAAAGAGCAGCAAAATGGCCATTCAATTGATGCAGTGTGACAATAAATCGTGTTTTTACAAAGAGCGCAATAATATGGAGGGTTATTTTTCCTCATTTAGAAAGGATGTATGTAAAACTTTCTGGGGAAGGATTGTTTTTTCCATTGCTTTCAATGTGAAAAGAGGATTTGAGATATGAGTGTTTTGAATTACAAGTTTCACTTATAATACATGACATTCATCTTTTCATGCTTTGACCAGATGTTTGACATCATCTGGATCAATATATGGTACCTTAAATTGCCAACTTTTATAGTTAGACATTAAATGTTTACTACTATGTATTAAAAATTGCATTATACGAATAATGACATAATTTTAGCATTCCATTAGCCTTTCATACATACTCTCTTATAATACACTTTCAAGCTAATGACAGTGCTTTCTTGAATGGTCCATCATCATCCCTATCATAACATAATCTCCTTTGAAATCGTATTTATTTTAACCTTAAGCTATAGCCAAATACCAGCAACATTGAAGCACCGTCAGGGGCAGAGTTTTATTTCCCATCTCTTATATGTAACAAACACCAATGGGACATTTTCATACGCAGACCAGTTTATCTGAACACAAACTGAAATGGTACTTCATCACATATCAAATACATGGAATTGTAATAGAGTCAAATGTAAAGCAAACATAATCATAAATAGCAGTTTGTATGTAGAATGTATGGACAATGGATACAACATTTAGGTTCTTTTTTTTTGCAAGACAGGTTTTGACTGTGGTGTGATTACATAGGGTGCAAAATCCTCTATCAGTCTATTTTTATTTTATTTTTTTACTTTTGCTTTGAAAAGGTATACAGGGTTTTTCCTGGTTTAAAATGAGGCAGAGGTAGTATCATCCTGACTATGATGGGCGACTACCAATACCAGTCTTATTTTAAGGTATCGGTTCTCACGGCGGCGACCTATACACAGCCATTTTACCATCAGGAACTAGAAATGAGAAATTATATGAATACAAAGTTGTCATCAATTTTTCCTATTTTTAACTACAATCATTAAAAAGTCTATTCACTCAGACAAGCATCTTTTAAGTCTTTAGCCAGCAAATCACGCTGCTTCCTTGTCATCAGCTGTTGGTCGATCGACTGTCCAAGGCTAACTCATCAGCGAGTGTTGTAATTTCTTCATCAGAAAACCTGGTTTAGAAGCTCCTCAAAACGATCCGTTCAGTTTCACAAAACTTTCGGTCACACTCAGCTGTTTTATCATCAATGCTTGGTGCTTTTTTGTAGGAGTCTTCATCGTCCACTTCTCTCAGGGCCAGAGAATAATCAAATCCTGCCGCCCTGACTCTGGAGTGGTCATTTTTAAATTCTCCCCAATCTCCTTTCATGTCCTTTTCCCCCAGTACATTAAAACCGGAGGCGAGGTAGTTGGCTTTTTTTGTGTGAATGTAGCCTGAGCTGCTGTCCGCTTCTGCTTTAGCCTCTCCAGCTCCTCCTCCGATGATGTTGCCATCTTGCTGACCCTTTTGCGGCAAACACAATTTATTTTCGCCAACTGGGCTCAAGCGGTCCTTTTTCTTTTAGACTCTGTCCTCTTTTGGCTTTTACTTGTGATTCTTCAGCTGGCAAGTCAGTAGATGATCAAGCAACTTTCCTTGCGGGTGGGCTGTTCGCTTATCAGAAGTCCAACAATCTCCAGATTGTAATTGTTGTTTATTAGTTTCAGGCTCTCCTTCTTCCCAGATCCTGAGCTTATTTTGCTTTGCTTTGCAAAGGAAAGCCAGCGGCTTATAACTGTTCAGATATTTTGCTTCAGCCCTCCGAAAGGGTGCAGCAGGACAAACATCGTGTTATTTCTTTGTTTATTGAACAAAGGACCACAGTTTATAAACCTGGAACAAAACAGACACACAAAAAAAAACAATATCACAATGATATAATGTTCAAATCTAATTATGCAAATAAACGCACTGTAAACATTGCAGTTCATTGCGTCTGAATACAATCAACTACACAACCCACAATGCCCTGCAAGACTGGCTCATGCGCACAACGGCTCTCCCTTGCCCGTAACTAAGCCAAACAAACGCGCAGCTATCCATTCAAGTCTCACACAGAACTTTTGTCAATGCAAGCAACGCACGCAACAGTCACAGCCAAACAAAACCCAGTTACATACCGGCGGGCTGTGTGCTCCTGTTTGACAGTTCAGGGATGATAATGACAGATGACAATCAGCTGTGCTAAGTAACTTTTGAGCATGCGCGTACCTTTCCACGGAGAAAATAAAGTTCGAATTTGTAAACGCATGAAACATAGAAATGCATAATTTCTATTTAGCCTGATTGAATTAATAAAGAATAAAATGAGCAATTGTTGTGGGGATTAATTGGTCCATTAATCAAAAGTCTTGACATACATATTAAATTGTAAATATAGTTCAGCGTTGTTGTAAAACACTATTATGTTTATTGTATTTACTGTGTTTTTATGACTTCGGCGATGGCTGGAGCGAGCCACCTCTGCCTCACAATCAGGAAATGGCCGTGTGCAACGGTTGCTCCATGATCTGTTTCTTCTTCAGTACATTAAAGTTTAAAAAAATAAAGCTGTTTCTTCTTCGGTTGTTTCTTCAGGTCTTTCAGTTGAACTGCTGTTGATATAGCGCCTCCATAATGGCACAACACTGCAACTGCAGTTAAAATGCGTTGCTGCCAAGCTCAATCAACACACTCGGAGCGATATCAGCGGCTCTGGCTGGAGGTGGCGAGCAAATTAGGTGGAGGTGGCCGCCTCTGAATATTTTACACAGGAAAAACCCTGGCATATATTACAGATTCCAGTAGTACCAGTCAAAAAACTGTTCATCTTTAGGTGAACAGGAAAGCACAAATATAAGAGTATTTTTTTTCTTATTAATTATACCAAGCCACAGTGGTCAATGTAAAACATAGAGGCATGCTCGCCAATGGTTCCACTGTCTGGAATAAAATCAACCAGAACAGTGCACAGGATTGACTAAAACATTGATTATGTCATTTTTTGACCTGGATGCCCTAGACATAAAACTACACATCAAATTATGCGAGCGTATTATTATTATTAGGGATGCACGATAATGCTATTTTCAACCGATACCGATAAACCAGTAATTTAGAAAGTGCCAATGTCGATAACCAATAAGTAAGCCCATAATTCTTTGCAAAATTAACTTGAATACAAATATACTTTATAGTCTTTCAATAAGTCTAACATGTTAAATACATTGTTTTAAGCACCATGAAGCTGAATTTTATTGATATCTCTACTTCAAAGACAACCCATAACTCATTTGGAGTTTGCCATGTTTAAAAAATGCAACAAAAAACTGCGATGGTAACATTTTGGGAAGACACAGTAAAGAAAGCCCACACATTATTATTATTATTATTATTATTATTATTATAATTATTATTATTATTATTATTCTTATTATTATTATTATTATTAATGCAAGTGGTTTGGCAGACATATTATGAATAGAGGCAGGTCAAAAGCTAGCCAAGCACCCCATCTTACACTCACACAACAGGACTGGCTGACTGGCCCCAAACCACCAAGCCCCCCGTCCCACCTGCTGAGCACGGAACCCCACTGCACAGCGAGTCTGCTGTTTCATAGGTCACATCAGAGGCTGGCACACTGAAGCCCTGTTGACAGCTTGTTGTTTACAGTATGTGCAGTCAGCATGGGGTAGACGCTGCAGATCTGGGGCCTGGTGTAGGGCGGATATCGCTATGGGTGTATGCGCCACAGGATTTATTTTTTATTTTTTTTGGGGAGGGGGGGGGCGTCTTGGAGGTGCAGTGGCTTAGTGGTGGGGGGTTGATACTGGCGGGGGGTCTGGGGCAGGTTGCATAGCGTGGAGCCCCTGGCGTGAGGCCCAGCAGTCTTTGATGCTGACTGGTTCTGAGAGAAAGAGGCAACGGAGGGAAAGAGGGGAGGAGAGAGTGGAAAGAAGATGAGGAATGAAAGAGAAAAAAGGTTACCTGTGGATCAGCCAACCTTCAGCACAGAAGGGTGGGGGAGGGGGGGAGGGGAGTAGGGACTTTGATGTAAGTCCAGGTTGGATGAGACCATTGATCGCAGGAGGAAGGATAATGTGTGCGCAGAGGAGATTTCGACGATGACGTGACGATGGCTCGAGTTTAACTCAACTTTTCAGAGCATCAGACTGAATTGAAGCTCTCTGTTGTAGCTGCGGTGTGAATAGGATAAGAAAATGTGTTAACGACATGTACTGCATGTAATGAATTTTTGGGGGGCTGCCTGCTAGGAATGCGAGTGTCATTCTCCCAGAGCGGTGCAGAGTGAGCAATGGGATTTTGACTCCCTTTGTACCTGTGTGTTGGTTTGTGTGCGTGAGTAGGCATGTAGTAGGTGTGTGTGTTTTCAACACAGCCACTCGCACAACCCGTAACACCCACTGGGTCTCGCACCCTCCACAAAACATGCCAGCTCCCGCAATGCAGCCATGGTTCAAAGCTCCACATCCCAGGAAAGTTTGCTAACACTGAGGTAGCGTACCTCCTATTAGGAAGCAGTGACACACTCCCCTGCTGAGACTCAACTCTGACAGTACACTGAGCTAACTCCCAAAGAGATTTACTAAACATATTTGCTCCTGTTGGAAGCATGCTGCTTTGCATCTATCTACCTGGTGTTAACTGAATGCATATTTTCCCCTCATCCACCCCAATTCTTCTCTTTCCTACTCAAACAGGAAACTTTCCTTCTTGAGCTCAGTTTAGGTTTATCATGCTGGGGTCAAGGGTTAATATACAGTAAAAACAAAAATAGACACAAACCTCACGACAGACTGACATGCTCCTTAAGGGTCCTTTGCTACATTAAAAAAGAAAAATCATTTTATTGTTAGGTTTGCGAGATAATTTGTGTCGGAAATGCCCACAATGACATATTTCAAGCTATTCCATGCCTGGTATAGTGCTATGTAAGACAGTTGAACTACTCGTTAATATTCAACATGTAAATAAGGTTTGCTCTGATTGGGTCGCTGTTCTTCTTAATTTGATATGCAAAACAGCTCTCCTCTGATTGGTATTTGCTGCTACGTGGGCATCTTGTGGCAGTCGTGTCTGTCATTATGCTGGCTCCATTGATTATTGGAAATTGTGGCCGGCCATGATGCAGTCTAACGCGGCCACGGCAACACAACAAACCAGTCACCTTGGAGGAAATTGTTGTTTAAAAAAAAAAAATCTACCTCCATGGTTTGCACAAGACTCAGGTACCTGAATTATGAGTTATGAGAATTATGCCAAATTCAAATCCACAAATTTTGCAGACCTTTGCTTTTCAAGGACTATTACATGTAAACGAAAGTTGCATAGGTCTCTCAAATAAACCATATCACAGACTATTTTTGACACACGCTGAAAACAGTCGGGAGGAAAAAAAAGGATTTTGAGGGCATGGGCCCATTAACATAATATCTTTAAAATATTGACCAGCTTGTCACTCCAATGTACTGCAGAATGTTTTTATAAACACTGAATATTAAAGAAGAGTCAAACCTATAAAGTTGCAATTCCATACATGACCTTATAAGACTTAATTTATCACATTTAATAGAAAAATGCAACAATACAAAGAAAATAAAGCACTTCACTTTATCTGTGACAAATGAATGCATTTATAAGTAATGGCCTGTCAGTGGAACAGTGCATTTAATTTTATTTTTTAAAGCAAGCAATTATAATTTTTATTCAAGCCACCCTATTAGTCTACGTTTGTACAGGTTCCAACCATTCTGAAAGGATATTTAGGCGGCAAAAGTACTCCAAGAGCATTCAAACGTTTGGCGTTTTAACATTTAAATGTTTCAAAAGGAGCATCATAGTATTGCGGAGGCGGTCCTAGTTTGGGCCAGAGGGGTGTGACTCAAGCCAGGACTTGGAACTTGCTTGGCTAAAACTTAGGAAAAACAAATATTGAGTAATGCAGGACTCGGTGGTTATTAGAGGCATTTAAACCATTTAATAACTAAATAACTAGATCCTTCCCTGAAACCAAACCAATCCAGAGGGCAGGAGGTCAAAGAAAAATCAAAAAGTTGGATTTTGTCCTTGGGGAAGCAGTACAGCAATCCTGTCTCACTATTCAAGCCACTGCCCTCACATTTAGCCTTGTTAGCTGATGTCGATGTACCACAGTCGGGATTTAAGGGTTAATTATAGATCTTGTCAGAACTTGGACCTGGCCAGCTCAATAAGAGGCTGCCGTTATTGGCATGCCAACTTGTGTGTATGTGATTGTGACGCTTGTGTATGCACACGTCTGCGGCTTTGGTGTTGACCCAGGCCCACCTTTGCCTCGGCACACCGTCTTTATTGACACAGCTCAGACTCCAAGGATGAATGTGAGGCCGGGGGGGGACCTCCAAACACTTGTAACATTGCTGGAAGGACACGTGTCCCTTCTTTCGCACACAAACTCCCGCTCAATAGAGCTCCGGACGTCCACGAGACTATTCCCGAATATGCTGCCTCATTCGCGTGGTAGTAGCGGCGCCACACGATGGACTAACAATGTGATAAAACTAGCGTTTTTCCGTCAACATTTCGTCTAAGTGAATTCCCATGTCGCTTTGATGAAAATGACATGAGATACATGCACATGTTGGACAATTGTTGCAATTGTTTACTACTCTTTTGGGGGAGAGAAGTCAGAAGACCACAAAGCAGAAATGTATGCATACACAATGTTTGTGCCCAAGGACACACTTTATTTTTTGGGTGTGCATGGTCACTTCCAAACAAGTTAAGCCTTGGTTGCATGAATTGTTTTCAAATCTTTTGCCCTGCTGTTTAGTGGAAAACACTACTTCACTTTTATATTTTCATGCAGGATCGTGAGTGATTGGCGGCAACAATGAATACACAGAGACTGATATACTGTGCTAGATAGAATAATTGTGTCCTTTATTCCCCGCAAACAGCAATCAACACTTCAACGCTAAGCAGCATAATATAATCCAATCAACGCTTACCTTGACACTAGACCGGAGAGCCGACGGTCCGGGTAGAGCGGGCTGCTAAACGGCTGGGCGAAGGTACGCTTCCCTCAGCTGACTCCACCCAAACCGCGTGCCCAGGCACCCTCCTTATGAGTCGTGTCCTGCTTCGAAAACATGTTTCCGAAATAGGGAGGACTGCAGGTGTCCTGCTTCGAAAACATGTTTTTGAAACAGGGAGCACTGCAGTATAAACAAGGCATTCAACTTAAGAGTTTCAACTTTACAACAGTTCAGAACAACAACATATCCTTATATAAGAGGTTACATGAGGACGTATCAAACCATGGTTATTTTCCATTCACCTGCTCATAATCTCAATTTGCTATATTTAAGGTATCGCTTACAGATACTGACACTTGTGTTGTAACCATAGCAATCCACGAGACAGGTTAGTGCAGAGCGCCGATGGTTGGACACAATCTATCCAATCTGGTCACATGTAAATGTCAGTGAGGACACGGAAACTGCAAGATCAGATTTGCCAAAGTGCGAACAAAGCTATGAAAACTAAAATTAATTTGGAACTCAAAACATACTGTGTTGTATGAAAAAAAAGAAAGAAAAGCAATTCATTCTCACTTCCTTGTAATGTGTTTTCTGGTGTGTTTTTGTCCCCCCACTACTCACTTACCCACCTACGGAAACACACACCTGCAGAAGCACACCACAAACTCCATCTCTGTTGACAGGGTAAATTGTACAAAAAGCTTTTAAGGCAATTAGTGGATTGAGCTTGAGCCTTTCTTCCCATTCGCTGTGTTCATTAGCAGCTCCTTCAGTGTCTGATATTACCATCACTCCAAGCTGGCATCAACACCACTCAATGCTTGTGTGCAAGAGTGTATGCGTGTGTGCGTGCAGCTGAGTTTGCATTCCATGTGAATGTTACACATCTTCTTGTTCAATTTCAAGTGCAAATGTAATTGTCACTAATACTGGAGATCTCTGATGTTTTTTTTTCTTTCAATTAATAATAATAAAAGAGA